>NW_016827678.1:1363570-1420339 GCF_001698545.2 Rhinopithecus bieti
TTTGTATAGAGCCAAAAAGAGAAGTTCAGAGAAGAGGCTGTGGATATAGGGAAGCTTTCTAAAAGCCACAGATTGTGAAGGAGTCAGAGGAAGAGTTAAATAGGGCAGGGAGAGCAGTCGATGGTCAGGTTAGGGATGTGGAAAGCATCAGTGTGATGGCGCATGATTTGGGAACCTTCAATTTCTGACTGGGACTGAGGTGAATGGGGCATGAAGGGCTTGACCTTGGCAGTTGCACACCTGGCATGCACCTCAGAGTAGCTGGTCTTGCCTTGGCTACTGATAGCATACAAATGACGGGCAGTTCCTTTGATTCTCTCTATCCTACCCATCCAGATGAACTCAGTCACCTATTAGCGTCTTGAAAAAGAGGCAGGCAGGTGTTTTTGTTTTTCCATAGACATAGAAATATCTTTCTCAGTGGCATCAGTCATCCATCTCTCCACTCTCCCCTCTCCCACGGCAGAGCCAAGACCCCAGACAGTCCCATGGCCATGCATTCTCCCTTGGAACGATTTCCGTTGGTGATGAAAGTGATGCTGGGGGTCTTTGTTGGAATCTACCAAAAATGACTATTCTAGGAAAAGCCAGATAGTGAAATTCTAGTTTCCCAGGACTAGCAGAATGTGCCCCCCGACAGTGGAGCAGTTCCCTTACAGTGCCTAGCCACCCTTCCTGGCCTCCTTGGACACCTCTGCTCCTGTTTTCAGGAGAACACAGTTCCTGGTTCACATTATTTCTCCTCCTCCAAGATTATAAGAAGTGACAGCTTATTTCCGCAAATTTATTTACTCTAAGTTTCACTTTGTCAAAGCAGGGTCTAAATATTATTAGTCCAATAATATAATCTTGCTGAGTGAGACAAAGTTTCTGTTGCTCTGGGAATCAACACATTCTCATGTGTTGAGTGTCTTCAGTTGCTGGACACTGTACTTATCCTTTTAATGTGTTATTTATGGTCCTCAGAAACACTTTGCATGATATGTGCTCAAGTTTTCTTCTTATAGATGAAAATAAGCGAGGTTAAGTATCTCACCTACCATCACAGATGAGTGAGTGGAGGACCTAACTAAATCCAAAGTGCATTTGACTTCAAAGTTTGTGCCCTTTTTGTGATATTAGAAGAAAAGAGAAGTCCAGATTTTGCATGAACTAGCAGAAAACTTTGCCCCCTTCCTTGCGGGGCTGAATCCCCTATGCCAGGCCATGGAAGCCCCCAAGTAGGCTAGGTAAATGGAGTAATCTCATTGCGTAGGCCTGAAGGGTCTGTGATTTTATCTTCTCTAGGCTACTCATGGAGTGGTTGGTTTCTGTAATGTGGTACTTAAGCTTTTATGGGTTTGCCAGTGAATTTCGGTCTCATGAGCAATATTGTTTCTGTAGAAAAATATATTTTGAGGCAAAATCCACCAAATTCCAATGGGAAGTTGTCTATATTTATCACCTTAAAGAATTAATTTGTTAAAAATGATTATTATTCAAAAGTAGTACAATCTGATTTGACTATATATCTTAGTCACACAGACTTGAATAATATAGAGACACAAACATAGATTTTTTTTTTCAAGTTAGGCCTAATTTAGTATGAAGATTGAATATGTATAGAATAGTTGTATAGAAAAATAATACTTATTCTATTTTCTTAAAATATTAATTTATTTTACTATTAAGTAATGCATAATTATTGTAGGAAATCTAAAAAATACAGAAAAGTAGAAAGAAAAAAATCATAATCATTTAATTGCAACATGAAGAAAATCCATTATAAACATATATATAGTATAGAAATATATGTGCCATATATATGATATATATCACATATAAATGATATATATATATATCATATATATATATAAAATGCTGGGAGCGCCTGGCTCACGAGGTTGGCTGGAAGTACCAGGCAATGACAGATACCCTAGAGGAGAAGAGGAAGGAGAAGACCAAGTTCCACTACCATAAGAAACAGCTCATGGGGCTATGGAAATAGGCCGAAAAGAATGTGGAGAAGAAAACTGACAAATACACAGAGGTCCTCAAGACCCATGGACTTCTGGTCTGAGCCCACTGAAGACTGTTTATTCCTCATGCTTGGCCTGGCCTCCCCTTCTTCCATCATTGCCCTGGAATGCGGTGGATCCAGGGGCAGCAGTCCCAGTGCCAAAGGCAGCCTAAGACTTAGGCAGTTGGGAGCAAGGAGGGGAGGCTGGAAAGATGGCCAAATAGGAACAGCTGTGGTCTGCAGTTCCCAGTGAGATTGATGCAGAAGGTGGGTGATTTCTGCATTTCCAACTGAGGTAACCGATTCATCTCACTGGGTCTGGTAGGACAGCGGCTGCAGCCCACGAAGGGCCAGCCGAAGCAAGGTGGGGTGTCATCTCACCCAGGAAGCACAGGGATTGGGGAATTCTCTCCCTTAGCCAAGGGAAGCTGTGAGACACTGTATCTGGAGGAATGGTGCATGCTGGCCCAGATACTGCGCTTTTCCCATGGTCCTCACAACCTGCAGACCAGGAGATTCCCTCCTGTGCCTACCCCACCAGGGCCCTGGGTTTCAAACACAAAACTGGGCGGCATTTGGGCAGACACTGAACTAGCTGCAGGAATTTTTTCTTTTTTTCATACCCCAGTGGCACCTGGAGCACCAGTGAGACAGAACTATTCACTCCCCTGGAAAGGGCCTGAAGCCAGGAAGCCAAGTGGTCTGACTTGGTGGGTCCTACCCCCAAGGAGCCCAGCAAGCTAAGATCTACTGGATTGAAATTCTTGCTGCCAGCACAGCAGTCTGAGCTCGACCTGGGATACTGGAACTTGGTGCGCGGAGGGGCACCTGCCATTGCTGAGGCTTAAGTAGGCAGTTTTCCCCTCACAATGTAAACAAAGGCACTGGGAAGTTCCAACTGAGTGGAGCCTGCCACAGCTCAGCAAGACCACTGTGCCTCCTCTCTAGGCAGGGCATCTCTGAAAAAAAGGCAGAGGCCCCAGTCAGGGACTTATAGATAAAACCCCCATCTGCCTAGGACAGAGCACCTGGGAGAAGGTGGCTGTGGGCGCAGCTTCAGCAGACTTAAACGTCCCTGCCTGACAGCTCTGAAGACAGCAGTGGTTTTCCTAGCACAGCGTTCAAGCTCTGATAAGGGACAGACTGCCTCCTCAAGTGGGTCCCTGACCCCCGTGTGTCCTGACTGGGAGACACCTCCCAGCAGTGGCCCACAGATACCTCATACGGGAGAGCTCGGGCTGGCATCTGGTGGGTGCCCCTCTGGGACGAAGCTTCCAAAGGAAAGATCGGGCAGCAATCTTTGCTGTTCTGCAGCCTCCACTGGTGATACCCAGGCAAATAGGGTCTGGAGTGGACCTCCAGCAAACCCCAGCAGATCTGCAGAACAGGGGCCCGACTCTTAGAAAGAAAACTAACTAACAGAAAGGAATAGTATCAGCATCAACTAAAAGGACATTCACTCAGAGACTCATCTGAACGTCACCAACATCAAAGACCAAAGGTAGATACATCCATGACGATGGGGAGAAACCAGCTCAAAAAGGCAGAAAATTTCAAGAACCAGAACACCTCCTCTCCTCCAAAGGATCACAACTCCTCACCAGCAAGGGAACCAAACTGGATGGAGAACGAGTTTGACGAACTCACCACAGTAGGCTTCAGAAGGTGGGTAATAACAAACTCCTCCGAGCTAAAGGAGCATGTTCTAACCCAATGCAAGGAAGCTAAGAATCTTGAAAAAAAAAAATAAGACTAATTCAAACTGCTAACTAGAATAAGCACTTTAGAGGAGAAGATAAATAACCTGAAGGAGCTGAAAAACACAGCATGAGAACTTCGTGAAGCATACACAAGTATCAATAGCCAAATTGATCAAGTGGAAGAAAGGATATCAGAGATTGAAGATCAACTCAATGGAATAAAGCAAGAAGACAAGATTAGAGATAAAAGAGTGAAAAGAAACAAAGCCTCCAAGAAACATGGGACTATGTGAAAAGACCATATCAACGTCTGATTCGTGTACCTGAAAGTGACGAGAAGATTGGAACCAAGTTGGAAAACACTCTTTGGGATATTAGCCAGGAGAACTTCCCCAACATAGCAAGGCAGGCCAACATTCAAATTCAGGAAATACAGAAACACCACAAAGATACTCCTTGAGAAGAGCAACCCCAAGACACATAATCATCAGATTCACCAAGGCTGAAATGAAGGAAAAAATGTTAAGGGCAGCCAGAGAGAAAGGTCAGATTACCCACTAAGGGAAGCCCATCAGACTAACAGTGGATCTCTCGGCAGAAACTCTACAAGCCAGAAGAGAGTGGGGGCCAATATTCAGCATTCTTAAAGAAAAGAATTTTCAACCCAGAATTTCAGATCCAGCCAAACTAAGCTTCATAAGCGAAGGAGAAATAAAATCCTTTACACACAAGCAAATGCTGAGAGATTTTTTCACTACCAGGCCTACCTTACAAGAGCTCCTGAAGGAAGCACTAAACAGGGAAAGGAGTAACTGATACCAGCCACTGCAAAAACATACCAAATTGTAAAGACCATTGACACTATGAAGAAACGGCATCAAATAACAGCAAAATAACCAGCTAGCATCATAATGACAGGATCGAATTCACATATAACAATATTAACCTTAAATGTAAACAGGCTAAATGACCCAATTAAAAGACACAGACTGGCAAATTGGATTGTCAAGACCCATCAGTGTGCTGTATTCAGGAGACCCATCTCACATGCAGAAACACTCATAGGCTCAAAACAAAGGGATGGAGAAATATTTACCAAGCAAATGTAAAGCAAAAAAAGGCAGGGGTTGCAATCCTAGTCTCTAATAAAACAGACTTTAAACAAAAAAAGATCAAAAGAGACAAAGAAGGGCATTACATAAGGGTAAAGGGACCAATACAACAAGAAGAGCTAACTCTTCTAAATATACATGCACCCAATACAGGAGCACCCAGATTCATGAAGCAAGTCCTTGGAGACCTACAAAGAGACTTAAACTCCCCCACAATAATAGTGGGAGACTTTAATACCCCACTGTCAATATCAGACAGATCAACGGGACAGAAAATTAACAAAGATATCCAGGACTTGAACTCAGCTCTGCACCAAGCTGACCTTATAGACATCTACAGTACTCCCCACCTCAAAGCAATAGAATATACATTCTTCTCTGCACCACATCACACTTATTCTAAAATTGACCACATAATTGGAAGTAAAACACTCCTCTACAAATGCAAAAGAACAGAAGTCATAACAAACAGTCTCTTAGACCACAGTGCAGTCAAATTAGAACTCAGGATTAAGAAACTCACTCAAAACTGCACAACTGCACAGAAACTGAACAACCTGTTCTTGAATGACTACTGGGTAAATAATGAAATTAAGGCAGAAATAAAGATGCTCTTTGAAACCAGTGAGAACAAAGACACAATGTACCAGAACCTCTGGGACCCATTTAAAGCAGTGTGTAGAGGGAAATTTATAGCACTAAATGCCCGCAAGAGAAAGCAGGAAGGATCTAAAATTGACACCCTAACAGTAAGTTGGGAACAAGGAAAGGGTCTTAGTCACTGCCCTTCTGTAAGGTTAATTTAAAGTTCACATACACACACACAGGCACATGTGCACATATGTATGCACACTTTCACAATTGCCTTCTGACCATCCATCTTTGGATCTAAATGGTGAGTAATTCAGGTGTTGCAGGCTGTTGCTATTCACTGCTTATACAGAATTTCAGTTCCACTGATTATCCCTAGAATCCTCTGAGAGGAGCTTATGAAACTCCCCTCCCCTTTCCACCCCTCAGGAACTCTCCATGGTAGCTCTCCCGGGCACTACTCCTGCGCCATGGGGAATAGTTATGCTCTCCAGCCACAGTTTTCTCTTGCTCAGCTGCAAACTGGATTCCTTGAAATGGCAAAGCTGCTTTATGTTTTGTTCTGAAGGGAAGATAATACCTCTCCCTTACTCCGAGGATTATACACGTTTAGTGGGTGCCATAGCAAGGCTATTTGTGTCTTAACAGTTTGCAAGATTCTAGTGAAAGTTCTGTTTTGGTAGTTTTCATACCCTGATCCTTGTATGACTTAGAAATGAGTCTAGTGGAGACCCAGCTGCGAACCACAGGATTACTCTTCCCCTAACCAAGAAAGCCTTTCCTGCTGATAGAAGTCTTTGAGCCTGGCCTCTTATCTCAGGATGAATTCTCACCAGTAGTTCCCAATCCTCATGCATTCTGGAAAGAAAGGGCACCCCACCTGTTTGTTATATATGTCCAAATTAAATTATTCCCAAGGAGTCTGAAACCACTGTTACAAATGCAAGCTGGAGATAGTATGGAACTTTTAAAAGAAGGCAATAGAAAGCATAACATATACAATTATTAGCACATTGCATGAATTATAGTAAATGTTAATATACTCAAAAGATATTGGCTATTGCCATTAATTTAAATATAGCTTTTAAACATATAATGTATGCATTTTTGTCATTATTCTTCAAAACAGCATTTTTTGGGGGGTAATTATTATTCAAAATAATCTAGTGGGGTGACCTTCCTTCCCAAAATGTCTCTGTAATACTCCACTACATATGCAGTGGGTACATATACAATGAAAATAGTAGAAAACAGAAATGTTTATCCTAGTAAAAAGCACATAAGGAGAATTTAATGTAATAATTATGTTTAGGAAGTGTGCTTGCAGAAAAATTATGTTTAATAAACTTGAAAATGGAGATGGATATTATGAAGTCTGAGGACATCAGGGCCTTTTGGGGCCTTTACCCATAAAAGTGAGAACAATGAAGAGGCCTGGATGGTGCATGTCTCTAAACAAGGCAGGCAGTCTTATAGGTTGGCCTTCCAGAACTTAGGGAGTGCTCGTGTTTTTGCTCCTCGTTTCTGATGTAGGCTTCTCAGCAACCTTGTGAAGCAGGAACCATGTGCAACAGGGATGCAGTTCCCATTAATTTTTGTGGATTTGATTCACCTATTGGAGATGTGCTGCCAAGGAAAGAAAAGTGAAACTGTGTTTTCAAGACACACCCTTGTTTCCATGTTTACTCTCTTAGCACTCTTAGGGTTTCTTAATGTAAAAAAATAAAAAAAAAGTTACCACAAAAATCACCAAGACCGTTTCCCATTCCAATCATGAGTGGATTAGGAGAAAATCACAGTCTAGGTGGATTGGAGTAATGGACTATATTTGGGTTTAGAATATGTTAATATTTATGAACATTTAAGGAAACCAGGAGAGCTAGACATGAATAGAGATTAATACAGCAGTCAAGATCCCAGCTGGATGGGGGATGCTTAGAATTGGGAGTTGATGGAAAAAGGATGACTTGAAAACATTAGTAATTGTACAGAAATGGTGTCCTTGGAAAATATAGATAAATGTTAAAGAAATAACAGTTTAAAAGCCTATCTTTTAAATGAGAGTTTTGTTCTAGAAGTTTCTGGAGCACAATCAGAAAGAGTCACCAAATTTGGTTTGAGGTTCAACTAGGGAACAAGGTGAAAAAATATTTTATTTTCACTGTCTGAAGTTCATGAGAATAGAGGTTGAGGAATAGAGAGAGGAAAGATCAAGGACAGAAGAAAAAAGTACCCTATTCTATGCATACACACCAAACAACTGCCAGGAGACTACTTTCCTAATTAATCTAATTGTGTATAGTTAACAAGTAAATTATTTTTCTTAAGATAGTTGTCTGACTTAAATTGCTGAGAATATCATGGTAGCATGTAGCACAGTAAATTCATGCAAATTCCCTGAGGCAGGGAGATCTGACACAGACTGCTCTACCAGAGATGTGACTTTGGGAGCAGAAACTCAGATACAGCAGGTGATAGTGTCTGTAGAGAAATGCAAGTGTATAGTTAACAAAACAAAACAAATGCAAAATAGCTTTGCGCTTTGGTAAAACAGGCTGGGGCTGGTGAAGACTTGGGTTAAGTTTAATAATGGCCTTGGGAAATGTTTTCAAAGGTAATAATTTTCATGAATGACTTTACCTGCAGTGGCTCCTTTTTACCTGTTGAGCTAAACTGTACATGTGCTTATGTTAAGTCATATGTCTATAGTTTAGTCAAGATTAAGCAAACTACATAGCCCTTGAGCTAAACCAACTCCACTTCCTGTTTATATAAATAAAGTTTTATTGGTAAATAGTCACATCTATTTATTTAAAAATTGTCTATCACTGCTGCATTCAGGCTACAGCAGCAGAATGAATAGTGGGGACAGAGACTTTATGAACTGTAAAGCCCCAAATATTTCTCTTCACAGAAAATGTTTGCTGACCCCTGAACTACTACAAAACAAATATAATCACCTACACCAAAATCCATTTATTAATTTTAAAGTCTTATTACTTTTTATAAAACATTCGGAAAGCATCTCTCTGAGTTACAACTTTATATCTACTCAATAAACACTTCTGCTGAAGTGAAGTGCCTGTGAAATTTCCAAGGAAATTTTCTTGAAATGTTTTTACTCTTGAGCCTGAATACTACTTGCTTGAACTACTTCATCAATAGCATAATAGAAAGATTTTGTGTGCTTTTCTTATGCTTTTGCACAATAACAATCTTCAACTTAATGATTAAAAAACTCAAAATTGTTCCCTTCTTTATCCTTTATTTTCTTTTAGGACTTTCTCCCAAATTAAAGGAGAAAATAGAAGTTATCTGAAGATTATATCATGCTAATTATAATTTTCTATAATTACATCTTCAGATAAAATGCTTATTATGTATAATTATGCATAATCTCTAAAGTTTGGTTGGGTTTACCTTATGTGATTATTCTAAGGCAATAATTCTCCAATTTTAGTGTGTATCAGAATCACCTATAAGGTTTGTTAAACCACATGAATGTGCTCCATTCACACAATTTCTGATTCATCTGATTTCAGCTGGGCTGGGGTCTGATAATTTACATTTCTAACATGTTCCCTGGTGATACTGATGCTGCTGATTTGGGAACCACCCTTTAGGAACCACTTTTCTAAGGTGGAGATAGACAATCACAAATTATTCCCCATTCCCCTCCCAATGGTTGAGGAGTTGGAACCACATATGGGTAAAATAAATAATATAATACATAAAATAATAATAAATAACAGCTGGAAAAGTAACATGTTTATAAAAGAAAATGAAAGAATTTGAGGATATTAAATAGGATAAGAAGACTGGAATATTTAAAAAATAACCTTATAGTATATGAAAAGGCTTACATCATTCTCAGCAAACTAACACAAGATCAGACAACCAAACACCGCATTTTTTCACTCATAAGTGGGAGTTAACAATGAGAACACATGGACACAGGGAGGAGTACATCACACACTGGGGTCTGTCAGGGGGTGAGGGGTTGGGGGAGGGATAACATTAGGAGAAATACCTAATGTAGGTGACGGGTTGACGGGTGCAGCAAACCACCATGGCACGTGTATACCTATAAAATAAAACTGCACAGTCTGCACATGTAATCCAGAGCTTAAAATATAATAAAAAAAGAAAAGGTTTAGTGAAAGTGGTGGGAATAGATATCAAAATATTTCAGAATCTTATGAAAATCTGTGTAAGTCTCTGGCTTTTATGTCTGTGGAAGAAGTCTAGGTTGGACAATGGTATACAGGAAAAATACCTAGTAGCTTCCCAGGAGTCTCCATGGAGCCAAGATCCCCCAAGTGAGGAGGTTCAGCTTCTGGCAGTCTGTAGATGTTCCAAGGCCTCTAAAAGACTAACTGCTCCAGGGGCCTACAAAGCATTTTCTTTGTTTTCTTTTCTGAGATACTAATAGTCAATTATGAAAACCTGTTTTTTCTGTTAAAAGAGAAACTGGGCAGGCTTAAATACTGCTTTTCTACTATGGATTTGGGGAGGAGGAAGCATTTTTAGACAAGAGGGAAGATATATTTTAAAAAGTAAGCTAAGAATGAAGGAGAATATCATGGAGGAAAAAAAGAACCAATGTCATTATTGGCATATTTACAAGAGTAAGAAGAAAATGTAAAGAATGAGAAAAATGAGAAGCTCAGCTTATTTCACCTACACAGGGTATAATAAGCCTAGTGTGTATAGCTTATTCACTTTATATACCAATACGCTAGGGTGAATTTGAACCATTCAAAGAAGAGGCAAACATCTCACATTTCATGAAATAATGACAACTGTAGCCATCAGCTGGATCAAGGAGAAAATTCCACTCCCAGAAATTCTTTTAGGTCAAGGATGAAAAATAACAATCATTCCTTGTTTATTAGATATTTGTTAGCCAACAGAATGTGAGTATAGGACAAAGTTATTATGATTTAGCAGAAATTTGGACAGATTGAAATGATGGTTTGAAAATAACATGATATGTAGTAAGAATAAACAGTTTTGCTTTTAGATGCAGCTTAACACAAGCACATGTGAGAAGAACTGTTGGTTTAAGTTAAGTCCATACTTAACAATGAGTTCTCACATTTGATGGGTCTACTATCAAAGCTACTGCAATCTTGGGACTCAGATCTGAAGGGAAAAATTAAAGAATCAGATTAAGCAAAGTGATAATCCCGGCCTATACCAGCCAGATCATTCTGAGGTACTATGCTCGGTTTCTGTTGATACATTATGCAACTTTTGAAAATTATGCGAGTAATACATGAACATGGTAAAAGTTCAAATAGACGAGTAGAACACATTCCCCATTTCCCAGAGACAACCAATTTCAGGTTTTCCCTTTTAGTGCTTTTGTGGTTACCATCATCACTTTATAGTTTCTTAAAATACAACCATCACATAAGAAACACAATGAACGTATGCTAAGTTCAGCCATACTATTCACAGACTCTCTCTCAGTATTTTTTAGTTAAAATATTGTTAATTGTTTTATTGGTTGTATTCTATTTCTTGGTCTTTCAACTGTAGTCAGCATCTAATTTATTGTCCAAAACATAATTAACATGTCAAAACTTCCTTTGGTTTATTTGCAATATTTTCTATCTTTTCTTTTTCTAGTTATACCATTACTTTCACATTATTTAAATTTATACATCTTGCTTTGTAAATATAATATCTATGTGCTTTATTAATAGGTGGCTCCTAAGACTATACTTTCAGTGATCATTTCTATAGTTTGTTATTAATGGCTGGCTGCTAAAAAGTAGACACCATTTAATAGTAGACTCAATAGGGTGTTTACCTGGAATATTATTTACAGAGGTTCTATAAATGGATTAACCTATGGGTCAATGACTGGTCCTGCATCTCTCATAAGACAACATCACAGATGTCAAGTTTAAATAAAGTCTCTACCTACTACCGACTGCGGCAACCATGCCATATGTATTTACTTTTGCAATTTGAACATGATTTTCTAGTATATCCTTCTTCTTTTTTTGAGTTTTTACTTGCCTTTCTTTTTCCATGTTGACAAATAAAGCACAAAGCACTTATTTTCATTATACCACTAACATAGTTCAAGTTTTTAATTATGTAATTTCTGTAATAGAATATTCTATCTTCTTAAGGTTGTATTTCAAAGTGTCTTTTGATTTATCTTTCAGTTTGGATCCTGTTATTTTTAGGTCAGATTAGTGACCATTTACATAGGGTTTATTTTCAGTGTAATCCTTAGTAAATTTGACTATTTCTATTATCCTGTGTTGTATTCTTGGATTCTTTTAAGTTTTGCTGAGCTACATTCTTAAGTTATATATGTACACATGTGTTTTTTTCAAAATAGGCAACTGGGAGATAAACTTTTTGGTTCATTGCATTTTAAAATATTATTTTGTCCATATATTTGGACCACTATACTGATTATTTTGTTCATTTATTTGCACAGTATTTTTTTGCTGGTATGTCAGTTGGGGTTCTTTAATTATAAATAATGGAATTAAATTCTGGCTAACCTAAATAAATATGAATATATTGAAACGATATTGGTGGCTTCAGGAATCTGTGGGAAGTTTGAAAAGTGCTACGCACTAGACAAGAATCAAAGCAGCTCAGAAATCAATGCCTTTCTGGTCTTTTACTGCTGATATATCTTTTTATGTTACTATTCTGAGCTCCTATTTCTTCACTTTGATATATTGGTCAATATCATCTCAAATTGCTTTCTCCGTTTTTCCCCCCAGAAGTCCATCAACATCTCTTACACTGATGGTGCTTTTTTAAAAGCACTGTCCAGGCTTTATTCTCTTTTGTATCTTTTGCCATTATTGCATTGGGATTTCAGAAGAGATGAGAGACAACGTATTTTAAGAGTATATTGGAAAATTGTTATGTCCAGAGAGCATTCAGAACGGAAAAGGGACTGAAAATTATGTTACCAGGGACACGAAGGGCTAGGCTGCTAATGTTTATTACAGAGTCTTAGGATGGGTGACATGTTAGCAGTCTCCCAACAGGCCCAGAATTCTAGGAAATCGAATAGTGGAAAATTTGGACTCAGCATAAGGAAGATCTGTCCTTTCTTTTCTCTATTCTCTACATTCCATCATATGAGTCAATGTTTTACATAACAAAATCTGGCATGGGCCTTATTTCTGACTGGGAAGTGATTATTCCTGTTTATATTTAATGCAGGGAATTCCTCATTTATTAATGTACTCTTTTAAGACGGCTTCCTCCTACCTTACCTTAGCCACAAGTATTTTTTTCTGCAGCGTTTGTTATAACAATTAGAGATTTATCAAGAAACTGTAGAATAAATGAAGTCAGGAAGGACAAATATAGAGAAAGACGACTTTCATTGCTATTGTTAGGTTCAGATAAAAGAGGCAAGATTAAATATAAATATCGTGGGTTAAGCTTAAGGGGAAATTTCCCAAGATGATTGATTTTAAAAGTCATGTATTTCCAAAGAAGCAAGGATACCTTAAACTCCAGAGGTGTTTAAAAAACCAAGCTTAAATAGGTTATAATCTGTCTGAATAATTTACTGTGGTACTGTTTGAAAGTGGGAGGAAGGATTAAAATAACAGATTTCTAGCAATTTTTCACAGGATCCTGGGAGCTCATGGGAGTGCAAGTCAGCTATTCCCCGTGATGGATGTGTGCGTGTGTGTGTGTGTGTGTGTGTGTGTGTGTGTGTGTATACATACCTTAACAGTGGCATTCTATGAGTCTCATCCAAACTTTAGCTAATGAAAATCTCACTTTTGTCTGTCTGTCTAGGCCTTCACAAATGATTTTTATTTGAAGAAATAAATCCTTTTTTTATGGCTGCATAGTATTCCATGGTGTATATGTGCCACATTTTCTTAATCCAGTCTGTCACTGATGGACATTTGGGTTGATTCCAAGTCTTTGCTATTGTGAATAGTGCCACAATAAACATATGTGTGCATATGTCTTTATAGCAGCATGACTTATAATCCTTTGGGTATATACCCAGTAATGGGATGGCTGGGTCAAATGATATTTCTAGTTCTAGATCCTTAAGGAATGGCCACACTGTTTTCCACAATGGTTGAACTAGTTTACAGTCTCACCAACAGTGTAAAAGTGTTCCTATTTCTTCACATCCTGTCCAGCACCTGTTTTTGGAGAGTTTTTATCATGAAGGGATATTGAATTTTATCAAATACTCTTTCAGTATCAATTGAAAAGATCTTTGGTTTTCATTCTTCATTCTGTTGATATGAAGTATCACATTGATTGATTTGCATATGTTGAATCATCGTTGCATCTCTGTAATAAATCCCGCTTGGTCATGATAAATGATCTCTTTAATGTGTTGATGAATTTCATTTGCTAGTATTTTGTGGAGGATTTTTACATCAATATTCATCAGGGATATTGGCCTGTAGTGTTGTTGTTGTTGTTGTTGTTGTTGTTGTTTTTGATATGTCTTGTCTGGTTTTGGTATCAGAGTAATAATGGCCCTATAGAATGAGTTTAAAAGTATCCTCTCCTCCTTTATTTTTCAGAATAGTTTGAGTAGGATTGGTATTAGTTATTTAAATGTTTGGGAGATTTGGCAGCGAAATCATTGGGTCCTATGCTTTTCTTTGCTGCAAAACTTTTATTACAGCTTCAGTCTTATTACTTGCTATTGTTTTGCTCATGTTTTGTATTTCTTCATGGTTCAACCTTGGTAGGTTGTATATGTCTGGGAACTTATCCATTCCTTCTAGATTTTCCAATTTGCTAGCATGTGGTTGCTCAGAGTAGCCATCTATGACCCTTTGAATTTCTGTGGTATTGGTTTTAATGTCTCCTTTTTCATCTCTGATTTTATTTATTTTTGGTCATCTCTCTTTTTTTATTAGTCTGGGTAAAGGTTTGTCAATTTTATCTATCTTTCAAAAACACAAACTTTGTTTAATTCGTCTTTTGTTTTGTTTTCTTAGTTTTAATTTTATTTATTTCTCCTCTAATTTTTATTATTTCTTTTCTTTCCTAATTTTGGGATTGGTTGTTCTTGTTTTTTCAGTTCTTTAAGATGCATTGTTAGGTTATTTTTTGGAAGTTTCTTTTTCTTTTTTTGATGTAGGTGCTTATATCTATAATTACCACTCTTAGTCCTGCTTTCACTGTATCCCATAGGTTTTGATGTGCTGTGTTTCCATTATCATTCGTTTCAAGAAAATTTTCAGCTTCCTTCTTCATTTCTTCATTGACCCACTGGTCATTCAGGAATATGTTGTTTAATTTCCATGTGCTTGTACAGTTTTCAAAATTACTCTTGTTATTGATTTCTAGTTTTATTCTATTATTAGAGAAGTTGCTTGATGTTATTTCATTTTTTGCATATTTTTCTATTTGTTTTGTGACCTAACACATGGTCTGTCTTGAGAATGATTTATGTGCTGAGCAGAATGTGTATTCTGTAGCTATTGGATGAATTTTTTTGTAAGTCTCTTTTAGGTACGTTTGGTCTGTATTGCACATTAAATCTGATGTTTCTTTGTTGATTTTGTCAGGGTAATCCATCTAATGCTGAAAGTGGGGTGTTGAAATTTCCAGTTATTATTGTATCGTGGCCTATCTCTCTCTTTAGGTCTGATAATATTTGCTTTATATGTCTGGGTGCTCCAGCGTTGGTTGCATATCTGTTTACAATCATTATATTCTCTTACAGAATTAACCCCTTCATTATACATAGTGAACTTCTTTTTCTCTTCTTACAGTTTTTTTCTCAAAATAAGTTTTTTTCTGCTGTAGGTATAGCTATGTCAGCTCTTTTATGCTTTTCATTGACATGGAACGTATTTCCATCCCTTTATTTTGAATGTAAATGTGTCTTTATAGGTGAAATGTATTTTTTTTGTAGGGAACAGATCATTGCATTTTTTTTTCTTTTTTTTTTCCCATTCAGCCACACTATGTCTTTTGATTGGAGAGTTCAGTCCATCTGTATTCAATGTTTTTTTTTTTTTTTTTTTTTTTTTTTTTTTTTTTTTTTTTTTTTTTTTTTGATAAGTAAGGACTTACTCTTGTCATTTTGTTGTTTGTTTTCTGGTCCTTTTGTGGTGTTCTCTTCCACCTTTCCTTCCATCCTGCATCCTATCTTTCTTTAGTGAAGATGATTTTCTCTGGTAGTATGATTAAATTTCTTGCTTTTTGTTTCCTTATGTATCCATTGTTTGTTTTTTAATTTGAGATTCTATGTTGCTTGCAAACATTATCTTTTAACCTATTATTTTAAACTTATGACAACTTAATACTGATTGCATAAACAAAAGAAAACTAATAAAATCCCTATATTTTAAATGTATTCCCTCGCTTTTAAACCTTGTGTTGTTTTTCTTTATGTCTCATTGTACTATGTCTTGAAAATTTATTGTAGTTTTTATTTTTGATTGGTTCATCTTTTAATCTCTTTACTTAAGAGTTTACATAACACAATTATAGTGTTATAATATTCTATTTTTTTCTGTGTACTTACTATCACCAGTGAGTTTTGTACATTCAGAAGATTTTTAATGTTGATTAGTATTCTTTATCTTCTGGTTTGAAGAACTCCCTTTAGCATTTCTTGTAGGAGAGATGTGACACTAATAAAATCCCTCAGCTTTTGTCTGTCTGGGAAAGTGTTTATTTTTTCTTCATGTTTGAAGGATATTATTACTAGATATACTATTCTAGGGTAACAGTATTTTCCTTCAGCACTTTAAATATGTAATGCCACTTACTCCTGGCCTGTAGGGTTTCCACTGAAAAATCTGCTGCCGGATAGAGCTTCATTTTATGTTATTTGTTTCTTTTACCTTGCTGCTTTTAGAATCCTTTCTTTATCCTTGACCTTTGGGAGTCTGATTATTAAATCTTTTGAGGTAGTCTTCTTTGGGTTAAATCTGCCTGGTGTTCTATAACCTCCTTGTACATGGATATTGATATCTTTCTCTAGGTTTGGGAATTTCTCCATTATTACCCTGTTGAATAAACTTTCGATCCCATCTCGTTCTCTTCATCCTCTTTAAGGACAACAACTCTTAGATTTTCCCTTTTGTGCTTATTTTTCTAGATCTTGTAGCTGTGTTTCATTTTTTTCTTCTGCTTTATCAACTCAGCTATTAAGACACTCTAATGCATTCTGCAGTATGTCAGTTGCATTTTTGATCTCCAGAATTTCTGTTGGATTGTTTTCAATTATTTCAATCTCTTTCTTAGATTTATCTGATAAAATTCTGAATTCTTTCTCTGTGTTATCTTGAATTTCTTTGAATTTCTTCAAAACAACTATTTTGCATTCTCTGTCTGAAAGGTCACATATCTCTGTTTCTCCACGATTTGTTGCTGGTCCCTTATTTATTTCATTTGGGGAGGTCATGTTTTCCCTATGTTTTCCTGGCTAGGCTTGATGCTTGTGTGTGTTTGTCAGTGTCTGGACATTGAAGAGTTGGATATTTATTGTAGTCTTTGAAGTCTGGGCATATTTGTACCTATCCTTCTTGAGAAGGCTTGCCAGGTATTCAAAGGGATTTGAGTGTTGTGATTTAAGCCAATCTGCATTAGGGGATACCCTAAGTCTGGCAATATTGTGGTTCTTGCTGACCTATAGAAGCATTGCTTTGGTGGTCTTGGAATAAATCCAGAATTCTTTGGATTACCAGGCATAGGCTCTTGTTCTCTTCCCTTACTTTTCCTTAAGTAAACATAGTCTCTCTCTCTCTGTGCTGAGGTGCCTGGAGCTTGGGGCAGAATGACACAAGCACCCCTGTGGCCACCACTACTTGATTGCACTACATCAGACTTGAAGCCAGCAGAGCACTGGGTCTCACCCAAAGCCCATGGTAGTTACCACCTGGCTGCTGCTTATGTTCACTCAATGCCCTAGGGCTGTATAATCAGCAGATGGTGAAGCCAGTCAGGCTTGTGTCCTTCCCTTCATGGTGGCATGCTGCCCCAGGCCCCGGGTGAGTCCAGAGATGCTGTCCAGGAGCCAATGCCTGGGGTCAAAAACCTTAGAAATCTACCTGATGCTTTTCATTCCGTAGCTAGCTAAGCTGGCATTCAAATAATGAGATAGTGTCCATGCCTCTCCTCCTTCCCCTTTCCACAGGCAAAGGAGTATCTCTCTGTGGTCACCATCACCACAGGCCTACGAGGACTAATGCCAGCCTGCCACTGATGTTCATTGAAGGCCCAAGGCCTCTTATGTCAGCTTGTGGTAACCATTCAGGGCGGTAGACTCCCCTCTGGCCCAGGACCAGTCCAGAAATGCTGTCCAAGTGTTGAGACCTAAAACTGGGGACCCCACAAGCCTGCTTGATGTTCTACTCCACTGTGGCCAAACTAGTACAAAACAGAGTCCGCTTTACTATTCCCTCTGCTTTTCTCATGCAGAAGGAGTCTCTCACCATAACCACCATAGCTGGGAACGTGCTGAATCTCACCTGAAGCTAACACATTTCAGAGTCTCAACCAAACCCACAGCATACTACTTGAGTATCATTGCTGGTTATTCAGGGCCCAGGGATCCTTTAGTTAGCAGGTGATGAATCCTGCCATGACTGGGTCCTTCTCTTCTAGGCAGTGGGTTCACTTCTGGCCCAGGGTGTGTCTAGAAATGTCATCAGGGTTTAGGGCCAGGAATGGGGGTCTCATGACCCTGCCTGGTGCTCTATACTACTGTGGGTGAGCTAGTATCCAAGATGCAAGTCAAAATTCTCTTGATTCTTCCCTCTCCCCTCCTCAAGCACAAGGAAGGAGTCACTTTAGTTGTTGCAAGCTGTGCTGCCTATGGTTGAGAGAAGAGTGTGCAAGCACTCCTTTAGCCACCCTGGTTGGTGTCTCACAAGGTTGTGTGCTGCTTAAATCCACTGCCTCTGACCCCAGCACAGCACTAGGGCTTGCCTAGAAGTTGCAATCCTTGTGGTCTAGACTGCATTTCATGTTCATTTAGCGTCCCAGAAAACTTTAGCCCACAGTTATGAGGCTTGCTGCAACTCAAATTCCAATGACTGAGACAGGCAATTTCCCTGTGGCTAGGGCTTGTCTAAATCCTCCCGCCATGGATGGAAATTGGATGAATTCCGTCTGGTTCTGCTTTCTACTGTGACAAGGCAGCACTGAGTTAAATGTAAAATCTCATAATCCTTGTGCTCTCCTTCCCCTAAATGCACAGATTCTCCACACCATGCGGCTGCTGGGGGATGGAGGAAAGGTGGTTTCTGCAATTCAAGACTGTCTTTCCTACCCTCTTAATGCCTCTTTCAGTGCTATGAAATTAAAACCAGGCATTTTGATTGCTTGTCTGATTTTTGGTAGTTATGAAGGTTTTTTTCTTTCTTTGTTTTCTTTTCTTTTCTGTGTGTGTGTGTGTGTGTGTGTGTGTGTGTGTGTGTGTGTGTGTGTAAATCACTGTTAAATTTGGTGTTCCTGTTTGATTGGTGGAGAAGAATCATTGGTGGAGAAGAATCATTAGTGGAGCCTTCTATTTGGCCATCTTGCTCTCCCCTTCCCAGCTAAGTCTTAGAGATTTTTCTATTTTGTGGTCATATCTATTTAGGTTTTTACTTTCTCTCTCTCTCTCTCTCTTTTTTTTTTTCCTCACAAATGTACTTATTTGTTGTTTGCTTTTCCTGAGGGTCCAAACAGATAAAAAAAGTACTAGGGTCTATGGGGAGGTTAAATGATCCCAGAAAATGTCAGTGTAGGATCTTTGATGAGATCTACATTTATTTTTATAAATCATGAAACATGTCTAATATTCAAAATAAGAATCAACAAAATAAATTTTCAGGTGCTCACAAAGTTGCTCAAGAACACTGGCCAGTCAACACTGAAATTGTCCTTTCTTACCCAGCAGAGAAATCTAGTTATTGTAAGCCTCAGAAAACACACCGTAATTACCCATCTCTCTCAACAACAAGCTTTCTGCTTCTCAAGAGCAGAAACAGAAACATGAAACTAAACCACTTTCAAAGGGCTCAGGTAGATGTGATGGGCTGCCACACCAAGCTGGGAATTGTCTGTCAAGTTTCCACAGTGAACAAAACCCTAAAAGCAAGTTGGAGTTTTTGTCTGTGCCGATACTGAAAATGTTTATTGGCAAACTGAATGAAATAAACTTCATAATAATGTTACCTTCGTAATGGTTTCACCTTTAATCTTTACCCTAAATATGTGATGCTCTATTGGCACCAATACAATATAATGCACTTAAATTAATGTGAGCTTGAAGCGATGGTTTGTAACAGCACTTTTTTTCCTTGGAAATCTTTCTGAAAATGACATAAGGAATTGATGTGTATCATTTGGACTTGTTTTATTTTCCAGATATTTTGTATAGGAGATAAAATAAGTGCTTAAATAAATGAATTATTTTGATTAGAGAAATATAGAAAAAATTAATTATCATTATAATACCCTTTCCTTGAGTTTAAGTAATTATTTTTCCTCACTTCAGTGACTTCAACATGTTCATAGGCATTAGTGAATTAAATCCAATAAACATTTGCTGAGTACCTAATGCATTCAATACACTGTGCTAGATACTACAGGGAATAATACAAACATGGATATGATTACAACAGATCACTAATGCATTTATACAAGATGTGAGCACATAAAGAATTATAATAAAAGGCAAAGTTTAAAATTCTGGTGTCACAAGAGCAGAGCTAACTGAAACTGTGGTACACAGGAGCTTCAGATCACACATTGTTACAGAGACCAGGAAAGGTCTTGGAAGAAGTGACCCTAACCAGGGACTAGAAAATGGGAATGTCTCAACAGAAAGAGAGGTGTTAAAGTGTGCAGTGTTTCAGGGAAGGTTGAGTGATTTAGTTTGGCTGGCTTTAAGACAAAGATGAGGTAGCTGTGGGCAGTAAGACTTAATAGAAGATAAGGCTACAATGGTGGTTGGGGGATATACTGAAATTTAATTATAACATAGCTAATATTTATCACATTCTTATGTGCAAAGTGCCAGGATTTACATGTGCTGTTCTTATAACTCCCCCAATCGTCCAATAAAGTAGGTATTATTATTCCACTTAAAAATAAGGACACATTTTAGAATGGCAGATTCAGGAAGCATAGTTTAGGAGGAAGCCACAGATTATGGTGGTTAACTGTATGACTTTTGGAGCCACAGGTTTAAATCCTACCTATTTCTTCTACTAAAAACCTTGGCAAATCTCCTAATTGCTCCATGGCTTACTTTCTTTATCTGTAACATGAGATTGAAAGAGTAATTTCCTTGTGGAAATGTAATGAGTATTAAACATAGTGCCCAGCAAATAGGTTGTTATTAGTTTGAACCATATGAAATCATTGCCTTTGTAGTCAAATATTGGCAATTTCAAATGGCTCAATTTAATAGGTATTAGATGTCATTAATTTAGAATTAGAATGTCATTGAAAGGTTTTGCCCTCTGTAACTACATCTTATTTCTCGTTCTTTCCCATATATATACCTCCACCCAATAGTTATACCTGCTATCTTTATCGCTTCATCAATTGCATTGCAAGGGGCTTCTTTCCCCTTCAGTTTCAAAAACCAATCTAAATAGCCCTAAACCAAATTAAACAGTAATGAAACCTAACTGAATATTTCATAGTAGAGCCAAAGGATAATAAAATACACCACTATATCAGGGAAAACCATATATATAATGTTTAATATTTCAGCTATGGGTACAGTACAGACTTGTACTAAGTAATACATATATATGGGGAATTTTATAAAAATATTTCAGATAATTCTTTCACTCATTCATTTATTCTTTCATTCACTTATATATTCAATCAATTTTTATTGAGTACATCCTATGCATAAGACACAATATTAGGTACAGAAAAGCATATAAAGATAAATGTGACACATTCTTTACCATTAATAATAATATATATTATCTAAAATTTAATTTGAGTTAATATGTAACTGACAATGAAATATTTGGACCACCTAAAACAAGGATAAATGATTCTGTGACAAGTTTATATTCTTACATTATGCAAAAATGATTCTAAAATAAACTATTTTTTCCCAGAAATTGTATGAGTTATATATTGCTATGTAACAAATTACCCCAAAGTTAGCAGCATAATACAACAAACACTTCTTATCTCATACAGTTTCTGAGGATGAGGAATCCAGAATGGTTTCCTTGGGTTTTCTGACTGAAGGTTTATCATGAAGTTATGGTCAAGCTATTAGACAGGGCTGCAGTTGTCTGAAGGCTTGACTGAAGCTGGAAGATCCATTTCTAAAATGGCTGTTGACAGGAGGCCTCAATTCCCTGCTGGCGTTTGACAGAAGGTCTCAGTTCTTCATCATGTAGGTCTTTCCAGGGCTGTTTAGGACATGGCAGTTGACTTCCCCCAGAGCAAGTGATCCAAGACACAGCAAGGAGAAAGCCACAGTGACTTTTATGACCTACTTCAAAGTCTCACAGTCTCTTCCATTTTCCTGTATTTGTTAGAAGTCCCTAATTGTTCAAAGAGTACATTTTTAAATGTTCTCACCACAAAGAAATGTAAGTATATGAGGTTATGGATATGTTAATTCACTTGATTTAGTAATTCCACAATGTGTACATATATCATAATATAATATTGTACCCCATAAATACATAAATTATTATTTGTCCATTAAAAATAAAATAAAACGAAGTAAGTCACTAAGGCCAGCCCATTTGCAAGGTGAGGAGGATTAGGCTCCATCTCTTCAAAGGAGGAAAATCAGACTTTATGGATATAAAACTACCACAGAAGTGATGTTAATGTCTCATTTGAATAATTGATTTGAATTGTTTTGCATTTGGTAGAACTTTGTGCTTGCATGTGCTTGTTACTATTTTGCTCATAAGTTTTAAATAATAACTTTACTATTTCCTGATTTAAAAAGTAACAAATATTAAGTATAGAACACTTAATACATATAGGGAAATTAGAAAACATGAATCACTCATAATTCTACAATGCAGATATAGCCACTTTTAACATGCTTTTGTTTCTTGTGTGTATATATGCAAATATTAGTGTTCACACATACAAATATATATATACACATACATATATAATATATATGCCTTAAGTATATAATAAATATTTTGGAATATGTGTATGTGTATATTCTTATTTAGATATGTAAGAATTTACCCCTGTAATTAAAATTATTTGGAAACATAATTTTAATGGCTACATAACATTATACAAATAAATGTTTATTTCTCTTTTTTTTTTTTTTTGAGACGGAGTCTTGCTCTGTCGCCCAGGCTGGAGAGCAGTGGTGCCATCTCTGCTCGCTGCAACCTCTGCCTCGGGTAGAAGCGATTCTCTTGCCTCAGCCTCCCAAGTAGCTGGGATTATAGGCGCCTGCCATCGCACTTGACTAATTTTTTGTATTTTTAGTAGAGGCAGGGTTTCACCATGTTGGCCAGGCTGGTCTCAAAATCCCGACCTCAAGTGATCCTCCTGCCTTGGCCTCCCAAAGTGCTGGGATTACAGGCGTGAGCCACCGTCCATGGCCTATTTCCCTCTTTCATCTTTTAAAATAATTTTCTGAACATTTAGGCTTATTTCCTTTTGTCACAATACATAACAATATAAAACATATCTTTGCAGAATGTCTTTGTATCACTGGTTATTTTCATATGATAGGATCTTACAAGTAGATTGTAGGATAAACGGACTACTAAATTGCCTTCAGGAAAATTATATCCATTTGTATTTTACCAGAAGTTTGAGTTCCCATCTCATGGTGATTTATTGAGTATTTAATTTTATCATTTCTTTATCTTTGCTAATAGGCCAAAATTTGTATTTATTTATTTATTTATTTATTTATTTATTTATTTATTTATTTTACTTTGTACTTCGGTGGCATGTCAGTTATTATTTTACTATCTCTCAGCTCCACATTCACTGTTGGTTGCCTGCTCAGTGAAAATAGATACAGGCCCTTTAAATGTTTCTTTTGCGGTTTGCACGATGGCACGCTTTGTCAGTAGAGGGCGCTGGAGACACACTGCAAGAGGGAGGGGTCTTTCCTGATTGCTCCGGGCTGGCAGGCCAGGCTCCTGCAGAGCAGGCTTTTTGCCTTCACTGCTTGCCTGGAGTGGTTTCTCCAGTGCTGGTTGCCTGTAGGGTGCAGCTTCCTCCAGCATTTCTCCACTTGCTTCTCCAGCTTTTGCTTTGGGCAGTGGTGGTATAACCTGGAGCCACAGTGCAAGCCTGTACCGAAGCTCCAATTGCTGTTCTCCATATCTTCTCTTCAGCTGGGTGCACACTCATATAGAGGACCCTGATGGGCTAGGCAGCTACTGAGCCACTTGCCTGAGCTTTGTCTTGTGCAGTCTCGTCACATACAAATTTATGCTAGGTTCCTGCAAAGTAGGCCCCTCCGACTCCTAGTCCCAACAGGGCCTCGAACAGAACCCCTGACTCCTTCTTTGTGCTTACGCTTTGGCAAAGCCCCAAATCCCTCTGTGTATCTCACCACCTGCCTCAGCTGGTCTACACCCAGAGGGTTGGTTGTACCTGCTTCTCCGGTATCTGTGGTCCTGCTCTGGCCTGGGCAAGCCAGCAAACTTCTCTCCAGTGGGCTGCAACCACACCTTCTCCAGTGAATTCTGAAACCCTCATTCTTGCTTTTCCTTGTTAGGATTCCTTCACTCAGCCTGAGGATACCTTCTCTTTTCATCTTTATTAATATTCTTCTAGCATAGCTTAATTATCCTTTATATTAAACTTTCCCTGTTTAAATTATTGCCTTGTTTCTGTATTGTGATTGATACAGACTAACACAGTTGATCACAGAAGATATGACTTTTTTCACATACTTGGTAGCCATTTGCATTTTCTCTTCTGTGATTTTCCTTTTCACATCTACCTTTTTTTTCTGTGTAAGACTTGGTTCTTCTCTTATACATTTCAGTCTATTAAAGATTAATCTTTTATCATGTTCATGGCAGGTACATGACACTACTTTTTTTTTTATAAGTATGTTGAATTTTAACTATTACATTTGCCTCATTTAAGTGAGATGAGACTATTTTCTTATTAATTGACAGGTGAAAGAATTACGATGCAAGCCTCTGGTTTATTCAGTAAGAGAGACTTCTTAGGCTTGAAAAGGTCATAGCACACTTTCACCTTCATCCAGTTTAGGTGTGATAATACTGAGAAGGAATGCCTTTGTCTTAAACATGTTTTGTATTTTAATATTGTTAGTTAATCTTCCAATTGGGTTTATTGCATATAATCTCATTCCTTAGAACTTGTAATATGATCAAACAATTTACTAGAATGCTTATGAGGAATGCAAATATAATTAGTTTACAGAATGAATGTTGTGTATAACTCAATTTTAATATAGAATTTATAAATAAAATCATAGACTATACTTATAGCATTTCTTCATTTTTAGTGTTTTTTTTTCAAGTGGGTTAAGCAGATCTCTAAGTACCCTGAGAGCTGTCGTGTAGAATAAGATGCTAAGAGGGCAGAGCTTGGGATTCCCTACCTAACTTCAGCTACAGCAGCCTTGCTTTATCCATTGTATTCATTCAGCAACAAATGGATATTTGTGGGCCAAGTCTTGCTTTAGCTGATATAATATGTCTATGTGACATACATATTTTTTGAAACATAAATAAAGAAAAGTTCAACTCACTTAAAAGAGCTTAAGAAAATCTTGAACTGATGAAAATTCTTTCATCAGTAGAACAGAGAGAGAAAAAAAGGACTGGGGGAGGTTCAGAAAATTTAAATTAGGATTGCGTAAAATAGTCTATAATCTTTTCCTTTCCAAAGGCCAGACAGCTCTAATGTTACAGATAGCCAGAAGTCAACAGGCCATTTAAGATAGTCCTAGATTTTATGAAAATGCCAGAGTTTTCAAGAAGCTGTGAAACACTGTCACTATTAAGTAGATCCTTGATGGTGTAAGACACTGTATTTCTTTTTCATTGCAAGAACTGGCAACTTCTTTTATCTGAGTCATTTCTGAATTCATTGATTATGTTTCAGTTCTCTTGAGAGTCCAAGCTAAATGAAGTTTAAACTGGTTATCTGAAGACACCATTTAAATTTGAGTTCATTGCATGTTTTATTATAAAAGCTATTTGGAATACGCAGTATTCAAGCTTATTTCAGTTACTGAAACTAAACTCAAGCTCATTTTGTCCAACTGTGAACCCTAGTTAATCTCATCACTTCAAAAAGAAATGAGCTTTTTTGACATTCAATTTTCTACAGATTCAAGTCTCATATATATTCATATAAATGCAAGTACAGAACTTATGCATTCATCAAATAGTAATATCTCTGAGTTTTTTGAAGTGTTTTAGCAACAGCAGCCTGTACTGCTAAACTGTTGTCTCTGTTTTTATTACTAGTTTATTTTGAAGACATTTCAGTATAATAGCCTTTTCTTTATTGAATCTGAAAATGAGAAGAAGACAGACGATTAAAAATTGACATATTTTGTGCATTGGACTTACTAAAGAACCAAGTATCCAACATGCATGTTCTTGACTTACTTTGTTACTATTCTTTGAATCTCTGTTTTCTCTTCTTCATTTAATCTTTGAAGAATGGATTCCAAGAAAGAAAAGTGAAAGTTAATGTACTGAGCCACCTAAGAAAGAAGAAGAAGAAGAAGAAAACAAAAAGCAGAACAATTATGCAAAAGGTGCTGAGTCAGGAGGGAAGCAAAAAACAGATTCAGAGTGATAGTATTCATACATCACTGCTAATTTCTTCTGCATCTTTATCCATGAGGAAAATGCGAGCATTCTTTTCAGAAGGTCCCTGTAGGAGCCTCTGCAGTAGTGGAATGTCTGTCTTCTTTAGTCGTCTCTGTTCTGCAGTGAAAACAAGAATCAACCACAATCAGAAGTTCATGCTGGAGGAAAAGAAGGAAGATAATTTTCCAATTTATTTTTCTTATTTAACTCACTGTGAAAAAAATAACACCTGCAACAGAAGGCAATTATTCAAAAAAGCAAATTGAAATTAAAACTTAAATGAACTTCTTTCTCTTACTATATCTCAAGGTTTGACTTAATATCTCAAAGAACTCAACCTTCCTTTGGTTAGAGTGTTCAAACAAATCTCCAGTCTGATAGGCCTTTTATAAAGCAACATGCCTCAATACTTATTTAGGTTTCATTCCATCATTCCTTCATCCATACAACAAATATTTATTGGTTCTTTCCAAGTTCAGTTGATGTAATTTCATCTTTCCAGTTGTTCAAGTCCGAAACCGTGTAATTATTTTCAATTCTTCCTTTGTCTCACTCCACACCCAATTCTTGGCTCATCTTTAAAAATATATTCATGAGGTTTTTGAGATCAATAATATTCTTATTATTTATTCATCTGTCGGCTTAATCCATTCAGCCACCAAAATGAGATAGAGAAGGAAAATACCTTCCAATCTGGCGTGTTTCCAGAATTTCAAATTTCCAAAAGTTATAATATAAATACTCCCGCTACAAAAGTACTTATAGCTTTCTGGCAAAGTAGTTTCACATATGGGATTTCATTTTTATCAGAATGAAGCATGAACAAAACATAGTGTCCTTATATTCTTCTTATTTCCTCATTCTCTCCCTCACCTTGCTTACTTTCTTCAGAGCAGTGAGAACTGTTTTCATTCCCTGAGCTGGACTTATCCCAGGAAAAGTCAAGAGAGAGTCTAGAACTCAAAAGCTCAGCCTCCTCACAATTAAAGTGACATTACCCATTCCTGTTTACACAGTGCCAGTGTTTACTGTTCTAATTCCTCTGCCATTTCTGAAGCAGTTGGGAGCCTTGACAATTTAGCTCCTCTCACCCACCCACCAGAACCCTCTTTTGACCTTCAGGTTCAATGTTAAGTTGGTTTAGTATCCTCTTGCTTCATGATTCTGCTTTATGATCACCTGGGATGATTATTAGAAATACAGATTCCTAGAGTTGTCCCCTGATCTGGAAGGGCTTAGGAATCTGTATTTTAAATGAACTTTATAGGTAATCTGAAATGAACTACAACGTGAGATACACTGTAATGGGCCTTGTAGCTATAAAGTTAAAACCCACTATCTCTGTTTTCCAGATTACTGTCCAAACAGGAGCCACATGCTACATGCTCTCTTCTTTTCTCTGCTTCTGGTCCCTAAAGGGTCCTAGTTATTATTATCCTCAGTTATGGATATATACAAAATTTTGACACATAATATAAAAGAAAATGGGATTTTTATAGGTGAAATTATAAAGAACTACATCTTTTATAGTGAAAATAGACTTTTTTTTTTTCTTATAGAAGCAACACACTTGTTCGTTCATAGGTCCAGCACCTTGTGTGGAGCCCAAGAATGACTGGAAGAAAACTAAGCCATATTTCTGCTCAGCTGCAGGCTAAAGTTAGAGGTGTGAGGAAAGAACGAGGTGCATGTGAATGGAATCCAAGTCTTGGAGAACATCAAAGAGGGAATTTTCAAATCTTGTACAACCTAGCTGTTCAAGGTATCACACAATCATTTAAGACTTCTTAATAAAACTGCTTTTTTTAAACCTTAAAAAAAATTCCCTTCCCCATACATGCATGCTATTGTAATTGGAACAAACGAGAAAAGTATAAAGCAGGAGGTAAAGCACAACTGGAATTTCTGAGCCCTAAGATACTCTGCATTACCCTTTGAGTGTCCCCTTCACGCAACTCTATGCACATACACAAACGCATAATACATAAAGGTAATCATATCGTGCTTGCTATTTTTATTATACATGCCTTTTAAAAAATCATTTTTTTTCTTTCTATTTTAGACAGAGTCTCCCTCGGTCACCCAGGCTGGAGTGCAATGGCGCAATCTCGACTCACTGCTACCTCTGCCTCCTGAGTTCAAGCGATTCTCCTGTCCCAGCCTCCTGAGTAGCTGGGATTACAGGTGTGCACCATCAGACCTGGCTAATTATTTTTGTATTTTTAGTAGAGACGGGGTTTCACCATGTTAGTCAGGCTGGTCTCAAACTCCTGACCTCAAATGATCTGCCCACCTCAACCTGCCAAAGTGCTGGGATTAAAGGCGTGAGCCACCGTGCCCACCACTCCCCTTGTCATCCTCTCATCTGCATCTCTCCAATTCCCCACCAGGTAATCTATCTCAATGGTTTTGTATTTATCACTCCATACCTTTCTCCCTGGTCATATGACCACATATACCACATATTTAAATGGGAGCTTGTAACTGTTTGTTAAAAAAATGGGATCTTTTATATATACTTTTAGACATCCTGCATTTTTCACTTAAAATATATTATGGAGTTCCCTCCATTCTATTGGCATAAATCTAACTCATTCCATTCAATGGCAGCGTAATAATCACTTATTTAATCATTTCCCTAGTATGAGTAACTTTGTCTTTAGCTTTTTGTCCTCATAAACAGCCTTGCACATAAATCTGTAGGCACTAGGGCTTACATTTTTGCGGGATAGATTCTCACAAGTGGAATGGTCGAGTTAAAGGACATATATACTGTAAATTTTAATAACTATTGCAAGAATAATTTCCACAAAAAAGAAAGTCATATTTTCACAAGTGTTGCATAAAATATCTTTTACCCCAATGCATGTCAGCCACAGGTAGAATCATTTTAAAGCACTTTGCCAATCTGAGAAGTGCAAGATAATATTACAGTGTGGCTTGAGCTTGCATTTCCTTAGCTATTGCATTTCACTGAGTTTAAGACTTTTCTGAAACTATTTAACTGGTTATTATAGCTTTTTCTTTGAATTGTATTTTCATGCTTTTTTTCTATTTTTATTGGATTGTTTGTCTTTTTGTTACCATTTTGTAGGAAATTATTGGTATTATAGTTATTAATCTTCAGAGTACATTGACAATGTTCTTTGTAATCTACTATTTGTATCTTTTAAATTGTTACACAGTCCAATATTGCTACCATTTATTTTATATCTTTTGGTTTTCTTTCTTTCCTAAACAAAGAGAATATGAATATATACGTGCCCTTAGAATTTTCCAAAAAATAGATCTTATCTTTAAGCTTTCCATTTATAAGAACTTTAATTTTATATATGTCTGGAGATACAGCTTCCATTTTCTTAAGGTTGTTCTGGCATCAAAATGTATTATTTTATTCTAATAAATTTCTGGCTCAAAATTCTGACACTTAAATTATAGCATGAGTTTTTTTCTACAAATTGACATCAAATTTTCATTTGTGAAGTTTTAAAACTTTAATTTCAGTATCACTTTAAGTTTTCTCTAATCTCTCTACCATGCTCCTAGCATCCCACTTATAGTGACTTCCCAAAGTTCTACTTCTAACCTTTTACCCCCTTATCACAAAGTTCTGAATATGCATCTCTACTGAGGAAGAGATAGCACTCCCGCAATGTGTCAGACCCTGTGCTAAAAAAGAGGCAATATCAATGTCAGAGAGAACAGGTATGCAATCGTGACTCCTCTAAGAGTGACACTCAGAAAGGAAAGCCAAAAAGAAAGTTACAGAGATGAGCAAAGACAAAAGTGCATCAGAATTCCCAAGGGTTCTGATCTCCATTCAGATAATTTAATGTCTGGCCAACAAGCAAACTGTTTCACATCATAAACCCTTCAGGGATACCTTATTCTTAAGTTATCGTTCTTTAAAATTGTGGACTATAGATAGTGTTCTAAAGACTACGCCTTCCTTTCCTCCTGCCCATTCCTCCCCTTTCTCCACAGAAGGAGGTAAACCTCTCTTCTGCCTTCCCTCTGGGCAGCAAACTGTAACACTCTAGAGTCAGGTACAAAGTGTGATCAAGCTTTCTCACCTCCTGTTGCAAAAATAACGTGAAGAGCAAAATCCTGGGGACTATTTTCAATCTGTCAATGGAAAAAATGAACAAATATAAATTCTTTGTTGTTATATGATGTTTTCTAACCCGACCAGACCCAAATCATGTCTGTTTTCTCTCTTCCATTTTTCACTTTTAGACATAAAATCTTCTCTGCTCTTATGGGAATTATATAATTTTTCAAGGGATAGTTACTAAAAGGTGTTATACACAGGAAAGAATCTTTCAGTATTCAACATACAATTTAGATTTACACGTTCATAGATCTTTTTCAGAAAAGTGGATTTATGTGTTTACAGTTGAATCACATATAATATGTTTATAGCTCAGTTAAGTGATAAACGTTACCTTAAATTTTTGGAGAAGTTGCTTTATTACTTCTTCAGTTCTCATGTTACTGTTTACTCTGACCTTAGTTTCTGATCCAAAGGCTGGAATGAAAATTGATGTCTAGAAAAAGAATTGTCATATGAGTCTTTAAAATTATATTATATTAAGGGTAGTCAATATCTTGAACATAGTCTTCTTACAGGGTAAAAAATAATCCAAGGTTATCCATTTAAAATTTTGTTTTGTTTTGTTTGTTTGCTTTTCTTTGTTGTTTTTGAATATTATGTGTTCTTTTAAGCAGCTTTATATTGTTTCTAGAGTAAATTAGGTAAAACACCATTTGAGGATGCTTATAACATTTTCACTGGACAATTACACCCCTCTTTAGTGCAGTTTAAGATTTCAAAATAAGAAAGAATGTCACCAGATGTGTATTTAAAAATGGAAAGAGATATTAAGGAAGGATTTATTTCCATATATTTTACTTATATGCACAATCTCTAAGTATTCCAAGCCTCTGTAGAGGGTGGGTTCAGCAGACGTGGAGATGGGTGGGTTTTGGGGTGGCTCAGTGGAATGTTAAAAAGGTAAGTCTTATATTGAGAGATTTGAGATAACAGCAAATTAGCATCAAAGTATACAAACACACAGGTATATAACATCCACGCATGTAACACACACACGGCATTTGTGTGAGTAAAAATATGGATACGTAAATAAGTTTTCTGAGAAGACGTATAGAGAATGTCTAGGATACATTTTTATAAGTATGAGAAAATTCATTATTTGTAGACATTTTAGAGCATTGATAAGTTATTCTGTGACATTTACAATTTCTATGGAGCCCTGAAAAACCACATGTTCATCCCACACTAAGTTGAGAATATGTTGTACATGTGGTTTGATGTTGTTTATGTGAAGAAGCTTCATGCAGTATGACAATAACATGGATTACCATTCAGGAGACCTAGATTTTAGTGCCCACTAACTGCCCACGAACCCCAACTTTGTCAACTCACTTAACATCTTTATTGACTCACTTAACATATATTTGATAAATGACTTCATTTATAAAATGAGAGTAAGACTAAATAAGCTCTAAGAGTCATTCTAAAATGTCAACATATAGTGAATTTGTTTTTCAGAGCAATATTTTAAATCCACAGTCTTTATATCCATTGTGTTGGCCAAAACATATAATGAAACCTGTTATCATTTAGTATTGCATGGATAGAAATATACTACTGGTGAAGTTATATTCACCATAACTAATCTCCAGATAAGACAATCTAAGCCTTTAATATGTGCATTATTTATAGCTTAACAATATTGGCATTAGCAAGGGGCTTTATATGATAAAAACATATCTTACGACACACAGCAACTTAAGAAATATATCCACTACAATTCCTATATGTCCATCACCGTATAATTATTGATAGAATGCTTTGTTTTTTCTTTTTTGTTTGTATTGTTTTCCACTAGTTATTAAATTACAGTGAATGACATTTGTGTAAAATATCTATAGTCCCAGCTTGAGCTCATTCAATCAACAGCAACAACATAAGGTGATGTAAACTTAGTTCTTCTTTTGTGCTAGGTACTATTCTTATGTTTAACTTACCTCATTTCATTTCATCCAATCAACAACCTTGTAAAGTAAGAAGAATGAAGGAACTAAGATCAAGAGATTGAGAAGGTTTTAAACTTGCTCAGCAAGAATGTAAAACAAGGCTGTCAAACTCCAGGGCCCAAGCATTTTACCACCATTCTGTGCTGCCAACCTAGTGCCAATTTCATTTTCAGCACAAGTGATCCAATCTGAAAGTCACTTGCTTGGAGCAATGTGGCTTTCCTTTCTCAACACAAATTACCCCACAAGATAATGACATATAACACAATTTCTGAGAAGAGGGAACCAAGACAATTGGTAGCTGCCTCTCTATGGGGGACTATCGATGCTACTTTATACCTATGAGGATGATTCTGGAACCCTAAAATTCTGATATGAATAAAGAATTGAGAAGAGAGGTTTCTCCCCAGAAGGCTCCAAAGACACACTGATTGATACCTCTCAAGAGTAGAAGAAGAAGAAATAAAGTAGAAATATTTACAGGAAAAAGCCTACAAAGCAATGAGTTCCTATTTCTTCTTAAAGGCCTCAGAAGATACCTGGCACAGTGTGAGTGCTAAGTATTTATGAGATGGAGTGACAAATGATTGCTAAGGTACATCACATGAAAAATATTTGAGTTCTGGAAAAAATGATGATATATTTCCTACCTTCAGCAGAATGTAATGTCTTACAAGCACTATGGAAAGGCACATATAAATTTAACACATATTAAATGAAAAAGCGGAATGTGAATTGTATCTAAACTATAACTACACTTACATAAAAAGGGTATGTGTATAGGTAAAAGACCTGGAACATGGCAACATGAGAAGTTCGATTTATTGGAATACATTGGCCTGTGGCTTTTTGCTTTTATTTAAATGCTCATGTTCAAATGTCCTTTGATCCAACCTCTTTGTGGCACTTACATTATTCCTATATTGTTGTTGGTATGTTGGTTTCCCTGCTCAGTCCCTGAGCTTCATGCTGGCTGAGACATCAGTTGCCTCATCTGCATGTTTTTAATGCTTGGCAGAGTATTTGCCACTTAGAGTTCATCCATCATGGTGGTTAAAAACTTGTGTTCTGGAGTCAGACAAAGCTAGGTGCAGGTTGAGAGTTATTACTTAAAAGTAGCATAATCTAAGACAAATTGCTTAATCTCCATGACCCTAATTAGCTTCTATGTCAAGTAGAGAAAATAATGGTACCTATTTCATAGGATTGTTTTCGTGATTAATAGGATTATTCAGTAAAAATCTATTTAAAACACATTTACTTTAATACCTAGCACATAGAGAGTGCCCCCAAAACGTTAGATATGCTACTATTATTATTATGACTTTAAATTGTGAATTGAATTGAGTGGTATTGTTAGTGAAACAGGGAACCTTATTTTATATTACATTAATGGAATTGTAACCCACTTACTTCATGGTTATAGAAGTGTCCATTAATAGAGGCTCTATTTTTCTGTCTTTCTTTTCTGTCCATCATCAGAGGCTTCATCCTTTTTCTCACCAGGGCTGCTTCACTCATGGTTCTATAGAGCACTGGGGAGTCTGGTTCATCCTCTGCATGTGACTTCAGGGTGTTGCTGTGATAAGATAAATAGTCTGGGAAGAATAGATTATAAGCTCATATCATTTAGCTGCCTGTCTCCTAGCATCCTGAGTGGATTTGTGTATGCTTTCATAATTTTAGGAATATTGCTATTTTCTGGCTGTGTAAAAGCATTATAGTCCACTGCTTAGCTGCATATTTACTTATTAAATGTTGCCTGAGACTGACTCAGCAAATTCCGCCAGTATCTCATAGAAAATTCTTATGTCTTATTCTTATGTTTCATAAGAAATGATCACAATGATCATGTTTGGAGTTTGGGCATTCCTTTATTCTTAATTTATTGGGGAGTGAATTTTATGGCATTTCAGAATGTTAGAGCTGGAATAAACCCGATACTTTATCAGGTTTGATCTCTTATAGGTAAGAAAAAGTACAGTGAGTTGAAGTGGCTTTCCTATGGACATGGTACTCATAAATGATAGAATCAGGTCTGGATCCTTATTATATGTTGGCCTGAGTTCATTGGAGCTTTCCCTAAAAAATAAACACTGGGCCTTAGTTTTCCTATAAAACTACAGAAAGCTCTTTGAGAAGCTTTCTGTGGTATGTGGAGCATTGGTGGTATCTTTCTATGGTATGTGGAGCATTGAAAGATTTTGTTCCCATCTTTTATAAAAGCAAAAGGAATGGTATGCTTTGGACTAGTCCTACTATTTGTAATATATCACAAAGGTAATTCACATAGAACATTCCAGAAGTATGGTATGAATGACTTTTTCACTTAGTTGCCCACTATCCTATTATTTCTTCTCATCGAGTCATGTATATTTAACAATGATTCATGATTTATTAGTCAAAATTTGATTATTGAATTATTACAATTTTTATAGCAGATTTTAGGGTATAAAATTATAGTGTAGTGTTGAACAGCTCTAGTATCTATTGAGTAGGCAGAAGGTGTTTAAATGGAATTGAATGGAGCTACAATGTGTTACTAGCCTAAGATGCAGAAGATTCAAACCTGCCTTCTGCCCCTCTTTCTGCTTGTATCCAGTTGATAGTGCCTTTTTCAATGTCCTCTACTGTGCATATTCATATGTAAGAATAAGGCCATTAGGTGGCATTTGTGTTTTATTTTACTTTAGGATTTTAAATAATTTTCTATTGTAATTAGAACATCATCAAATAGGCATGAGATATTTCTTCCTTCTCCAGCACTGCTGTTTAAAATACAAATAGATTTTTATGATGTCTTTGATGCCAAGATACTGGGATTTCCTTGGGTTTAATATATATTTTTAAAAGGATAATTGGAAGGGCCCATATTTAACAAGATGTAAAGATCCCATGGGATAAAGATAAGGGAACCCTGGAAAGAACATCATGTTTGTCATAGGATCTGGGTTCTTGTGTAGTAACAGAGGAGGTGAAATTGAGAATGATTTGAAAAAAGAAAAAGAAAACAAACATTTCAAGTTGCTGGTAGGCTTGTGAAGTTAATGCTAGTAGGATACTCTTGTTCACACTGAACCGACTTTGTAAATCACAGCCCCATTTCAGGCACATGAACCCTGTCCACCACCCCTCATTCTAGCTTCAGTCATCAGCATCTGCTACTCTTTGAATCTTATGCGTATGTGAGAATTACGTGAAAAAATTCATATAAAATACAAAATATTATGCCTGATACTTAGCAGAGTCTCAACAGATTACAGCTATCAATAGCATTGTTATTACTCTTACATCATTACCATTATGATTACAACTACTAATTTCACACATCCCCGGAGCTGGCATTTCCCATTGGTTTGCCAAGTTCAGTACGGATCCATTTGATCCTTAAGTATATTTCTCTTTTAAAAAGATCTTTGAAATAACTCAACTCCATCAAATATAAAATTGACTCCAGCATATCTGCGTGTTTCTGAGAAGTAATGTTATTGAAATACCTATTAACTAACTAAAATGTTCAACTTCTAAAAAGATACAGAATTAGGTCTGACGGGCTTGGCCTAACATATAAAGCTATTGAGAATAATAAATGACTCAAATGACTCTAATCTTTGGGGAAGATATTGAACAATTTTATGAATACACACTTTATTAAAACTATTAGCTCTTCCTATTCTAATAAATCTGAGTGATGTAATATAATTTTTTTAAATTGTATTTTATATACAAAAGTAAGGCTCTTAAATGTCATACAAATACTATAGTGACTTAAGTCACTATGTTCCTAAGATATTAAAAATATATATACATATAAAACAAGAGTTTATTGTGTAGTAGTATGCAAAAGGTTAGATTTCAGGGAAACATATGGGGTCATGCTTTACATTAATTAAAAATTAAGTCTCCCAATCAGTAAGATTTTGATACTGACCTTGCTGGGAATTCCTGGTTTCAGACATTGGAATCTGGGTCCTGTCCAGCTCACTAATACGATAGAGATCATCAAATTCCCCCCAGCGTGTCATTCTAAAAAGTAATAAATCTTGTCTGTAACATCAGTTCCATCCATATTGAAGCCTATGATGGTTTCCAGATTTACAATATTAATATAGTAATACCGTGGGCCTCTGTAGGTGGATATATCATCCAAAGTTATAACAATTTTATGATACTATTAAAATTATATTCATACCAAAGTGGTCAACATATGTTTTAAATGCTTCCTGTACTTTTATAGAGCTATCTTCTTGACATAATAATTCAGTTACATACTGAAACACAAGTTATATAAGTTCTGTAATACATATGTCCAAATTGAATTAGTAAAAACCAAGATGATCAATTGTTATAAAGATATTTCACAGTACTCTTAGGAGAGTTTAGGTATAAAAGTGTTCTTTCTATATCCTGTCAATATGTATTGTACCTTTTGCATTCAAAACATTGTTAAGTAGAGTGGCTCTAAAATAATAAAATGTGGTGCCTATCTTCTAAGGCACTTGACTACCATGAAGAATGCAGTTTACAAAGAAGGAAAATATATGAGTTTTTTTGCCAGAAAATTATGATTTCATAAAGAAACTAACAATTTTAAGTGCATTCTAATACTCAGAATAAATAAAAACTGACAAATGTTTATTTTTACAGCAGGTCAAAACTCAATTTTATTTTATTTATCTGGTCTTAAGTTTCTTATCCTCTCTGTGCCTGTGTCCTCATCTGTAAAATGAAAATGATGATAGTATGAGGTAGGATAGAGTTGTTTTGAGGATTAAAAGAGTGAATTTGTATAAAACTATTGAAACAGTGCCCTGAAAATAGTAAGCATTCAATATAGATTAACAATAATTATAATTATCCTCATCTCCATTGTCATCATCATTATCATCATCATCATTATCATCATCATCAGCATCTGTATCCATTTCATTCCTGATGGGCCGGGAACCATTAGAGACCCAAGGTGTTCCTGGATCTCTCTAGGCAAATGGATGCTATTACCTAAGAATCTCTTCAATAATGTCTGTTTTCCTTATGACTAAAATATATTCCACTTATAGGGAATTTGCAGCATTGACTCTACCCAAATTTCATTGGTGGTAACAAAAAATATTTATTAAAACTAATGGTAGTGAATATGAAAAAAATCACCCCTTATCCTCTTTACTTTTGGATTCTTTTGAAGCCTGTTTTATGGCTACTATATCATTTGAGTCTTACAATAGCCTTATGAGGTAGAGAAGGTAATCCTAATATATTTGTTAATTTTCCAGCAAGCTGTACTGTTCAGAATACAGCCAATCAAAACAAAAGTCATAAAGCCCAACTATAGGTAGTAACTTTAACCTAAAGGAAAACTACCAGGTCCTGACTCAGAATCTAATTAGTCTTATGGCAGATAAAACAATCCATTTCCCCCAATCTATAGCAGCTGAATAATCAGAAAATGGCAGACATAATTATCATAGAAGGAGGGTTAGGAATGGAAAAGTCAATACCAATGAAAACCAGAAACTAAAAATGCAGAGTAACCTGATGCTATCTCATAGGGCTAAAGATAAGAATCCCTAGTATGCTAGTCAAATTCTTGGTGACCCTGCAGACGTGACAGCTTAGTGTTGTCACACAAATATAGGAGGCCAAAAGTGGTCCAATATATTCCATGTTGGGCCCCTTACTTTTTTCTATCATCTACAGCAGAAAACACCAGTTTTCAGCTCTGGATTGTGTAATTTGAAGCATCACCCCATCCAACTGTGCACATGACTACGCTTCAGGGCAGTTATCCAGAGTTTTCAAGAGAAAACTGATTGGCACTTTATGTAATATCAAATAGTTTAACTTGCCCAAACATGGGACTTCTGTTGCTCTGACTAAAGTTCAGGGTGTATATCATTTGCAAATTTAAACTGTGGGGAGGTTTTCTAAGGAGTTTAAAAATAAAAAGGAGGTAGAAATTTGATAGACAAATAGAATATGGTCACTTTCCTACCCATATTGTATGAAAAAAAACACCACCGACGTTATTCAAATGTACACCTGTCCAGTTTGTGCTCTTTATGTTATTCTGTCATGACTCATCCAATATATGCAAAAGCTGAGTTTGGAAAGATATTAAAAACAGAAGTGAAAAATAGTGTAAGCAAATACAACCTTAACAAGGGTGTTCTTTTCTTTTGTTACGAAAGATTTCCAAAACGCTTGTGCTACATATGAGAGATCAAAGTACTGTCCATAGAACCGTTTCCATAAAGAAGAACAAGTGGTCAGAGCTCAAATGAACTGATTTTTTAAAAGCTTCTTCACTCCAATTAAGCTGATGCTTCCTCTGTGTGACTCGTTTTAAACATAATTAAAACAAACTAACGTGACAAGACCAATGATTCTGTCAAAGAGTGAACTGAAAGACACAAGATCAGAGCCCTTCCTGCAGCTGAAGTTCCATGTCATTTACCGCATGTTTACCCACTGCAGATATAAAATCTGTCATCCTGCAAGAGCAGAGGTGTAAGTTTTGCCCAGAGATGCCCAATATGGGAAAAAGAAAACAGGAGAAGTTTAAGAGTAAGAAAATAGTCAATTTCTTTTCACAATTAAAGGCTGAGCATTTAAATGGATGTTACCTTAAAAGAGACAACCAGAGGGAGGGTGTCTAGAATTGGATTGAAAAAACAAAAATGATACCTTAGGTGGCTATGCACCCCACCAATGAACCAGAAACCAGAGAAAACCCATTTCAAATTGTGCTGTGCCTTCCTGCCTGAGTATTCAGCTGGCTCCCAGAAAGTACTCTTGGCTAATTAATGACATCCAAATCTAATCTGGCTCTTGTGTGCACGTGGCTCTGTATGTATGTAAAAGGAATGGGATATTTTTCTGCCAAATGTTCTACAGTTAGTCTTGTTACTGGAAAAGTACAAGCCGGTGAAGGTTTCTAGGTAATTTTCCTCAATTTTAAACAAAAGAGCCAATTCCTGTTTGCTTCACAGCAATTTACTACAATAAACAATGCAAAATGTAAATGGATCCTATAGCAGGTGTATCATGAGGATATTATTTTAGAACCTGTGGCAGTCTATGGAGAGGCATATTACCTTGTAGACCTGGGCTCTTGAAACTCATCCAAAAATTCAGAATTGCTAGGAACAAATGTTTTAAATTTGAGAAGTTAAAGCATATCTTGGTTAATAATCATCATCATAATAATATATTATGTATTTCAGAAGAGTTAAAGAACAGAATTTTTTATGTTCTCTATTCTAAAAAAGATAAATATTTGAGATGACTGATATGTTAATTAGCCTGGTTTGTTAATTCTACAATGTACATATGCATAAAAACATGTTGTATCCCATAAATTTATAGAATTATTTGTTAAAATAAAATAAAACTTAAAATATATCTTGGTAAAGCCATATAAAATAATGATGGTTTAAAGTGATACTACAATTACCTTACTTCATCTCTCTGACATTTTCCTTTAATGTTTGATATTTATTACATTTTCATAAATTAAAAAATTAAAATGCATCAAATAGATGTGACTCCTCAGAGAACTTTGCAACGAGGTCTTAGGTCATATGAAGTATGGTAGTAGTTAATTTTGTAAATTCATGTCTTGTACCGTTTTCTGAAAGCAGAACCCATGAGTAATTTTTCCTTTTAAATGCTGCTCCTTGTCATTTAGAGTCATCAGCCTCATCAGTCATCAGGTACCTGGAGTGAGAACTGTGGGGCTCTCTCAGGCTGCCTGAGGCTACTGCCTCCCTTCTGTTCTTCCGTAGGCACTGAGCCCTAATCTCATTGGCAATCCTTAGCTTGGATGGGAGACAAGAGATAGATAGAGGGACCAAGTAGTCACAACAGAGCAGAGGTAATTTAACCACAGGCTTCTGGGGATTTTGCTCTATACTATGTTTTGAATCTCCTTTGTGTCAGGGACACAGTTGGGCACTGGGATGAATAAAGCAAATAAAGCAAAGATGAATAAAGCACATTCCCTACCACTGAGAAGCTTGCATTATAGACAAGGAGATAAGTATACAAAAATACTATTGACTGCATGTGTGTTAAGTGGTATAGAAGAGTTTTCAGTGAACCTAGTATAGATTGAGAGGTCAGAAATGGCTTTCTGGAGAACATGTTACCTCATCTGTGTCTTAAAGGATTGGTGGAAGAGAGTTGGGCGAATGAATGTGGAGCAGCAGGTGAACTTCTAGGCAGAGTCAGGAAAATTAGAAATTGCATGAAATGTGTAGGGAATTACAAAACATTCAGCTGGTGGTAGCATAATTTTTGAGAAATATTGGCACGGTGAAAATCATAGTCTGGCTTAAATATTTTTTTCCAAAGGAAAAGCAGACTTTTGTCAAGGTGATAATTAATTTTTCTTAGTTGTGGCCAAATATCACATTGGACAAATTGTCCTGGCAGCTCCTTCTCCATTGCCTCCTCTGATAGAATGCCAGCTCATCTAACAATGGATGGGAGGATGAATGTTATGAAGAGAAGACTTAGTATCTCAATATATATACACAGTGGTTTGAGCTGGAGAGGTAAGGACTAAAAAGCAAGAAGGGATGGAAAAAAAGGATGAAAGGAACCTTTATACAGGTATGTTTCTTGCTCAGAATATTTATTAATTTTTCTAAAACTTGTAAAGGGATAAGGAAAAAATCAGCCCAACCTGGATATCCAAGGGACACTTGCATAAACCCACACGGGGGACTGTTTTGTGCATTTATTTAACTTCAAATGCATTTCAGGATGCTCTGTTGAACAGGATTGGGACAATCAGACGGAGCATCATTAAGTTTCCCTGGTAGAAAGCACGATGAGCTCTTTCACTGAAAGGCGGCGGCGGGAGCGGTTGTGCGCTCCTTTTCTCTGAGCCCATTCCAGTGCCAATCCTCGTCGTGCAGCGACACACGCGCTCGCCCGCCGCCATGACTGAGCAGATGACCCTTCGTGGCACCCTCAAGGGCCACAACGGCTGGGTAACCCAGATCGCTACTACTCCGCCAGTTCCCGGACATGATCCTGTCCGCATCTCGAGATAACCACCATCATCATGGTGGAAACTGACGCAGGGATGAGACTAACTATGGAATTCCCAGCGTGCTCTGCGGGGTCCACTCCCACTTTGTTAGTGGATGTGGTTATCTCCTCAGATGAGTTTGGCCCTCTCAGGCTCCTGGGATGGAACCCTGCCGCTCTGGGATCCTCACAACGGGCACCAACCACAGAGGCGATTTGTGGGCCATACCAGGATGTGCCTGAGTGTGGCCTTCTCCTCCTGACAACCGGCAATTGTCTCTGGATCTCGAGATAAAAACCATCAAGCTATGGAATACCCTGGGTGTGTGCAAATACACTTGTCCAGGATGAGAGCCACTCAGAGTGGGTGTCTTGTGTCTGCTTCTCGCCCAACAGCAGCAACCCTATCATCGTCTCCTGCGGCTGGGACAAGCTGGTCAAGGTATGGAACCTGGCTAACTGCAAGCTGAAGACCAACCACATTGGCCACACAGGCTATCTGAACACGGTGACTGTCTCTCCAGATGGATCCCTCTGTGCTTCTGGAGGCAAGGATGGCCAGGCCATGTTATGGGATCTCAAACGAAGGCAAACACCTTTACACGCTAGATGGTGGGGACATCATCAAAGCCCTATGCTTCAGCCCTAACCGCTTACTGGCGTGTGCTGCCACAGGCCCCAGCATCAAGATCTGGGATTTAGAGGGAAGGATCAATTGGTAGACGAACATGAAGCAAGAAGTTATCAGTACCAGCAGCAAGGCAGAACCACCCGCAGTGTACCTCCCTGGCCTGGTCTGCCAATGGCCAGACCTCTGTTTGCTGGCTACACAGAACAACCTGGTACGATATGGCAGGTGCCATCAGGCACGCGGCTAGAAGTTTATGGCAGAGCTTTAACAAATTACAGAAGAAAAACTGGCAAAAAAAAAAAAAAAAAAAAAAAAAAAAAAAAAAAAAGAAAGCACGATGAGCCTTTGTTCCCAAGGAAATAAGACATTTAGATTTTATCCTCTTATTTTGGAGACCAGGCCAGGGTAAATCAAATTCTGCCTTTACATTTTGTCTTTTCCAATGAAGGAATGCAGTCTCCAGGAAAGAAGTAACAGAGCAGAGAGGAGTTGAGAGCACAGGCTGTGGAGCATAGACAGAAGTAAGGCCCAGTCCAGTTCTGCTACATCGTAATTGGGGATCTTGCACAAATTAGCTAATCTTGAAGAGCCCTGGTTTCTGAACATCTGCTTCATTGAGTTGCTGGGATTTTTTGTTGTTGTTGTTGTTTTGAGACAAAGTCTCGCTCTATCACCCAGGCTGGGGTGCAATGGCGCGATCTTGGCCCACCGCAAGGTCCGCCTCCTGGATTAAAGCGATTCTCCTACCTCAGCCTCCCAAGTAGCTGGAATTACAGGCGGCTGCCACCACGCCCAGCTAATTTTTGTATTTTTAGTGGAGATTGGGTTTCACCATGTTGGCCAGGCTGGTCTCGAACTCCTGACCTCAGGTGGTCCACCTGCCTCGGCCTCCCAAAGTGCTGGGATTACAGGGGTGAGCCACTGTGCCCAGCCGTTGCTGGGAAATTAAATGAGATTGTGTATAATCAGTTTCACACAAGCCTAAGTTTCCCTCCTTAAGAGTGCACACAATGAAACCAAGTATGACGATTGTCTGAGTAATTAAAAACATGAAAGATAGCTTACCCTTTGCTGGAGAAGACATCTGATGACTTCATACTAGTAAAAGAAGAGAATGGCTTCTCATCTTGTATTTTTAGCTGTATAGGTCGTTTTACTCCCCAGAAAATGTCCAGCATTCCTTCAACAATTAGTTTGCCATCTTCTGTCTAAGGAAGAAATGAATAATCCCCCAATTGGCTTTGTATTATCTATAGACGGTAAATGTTTTAACTGAAGATGTAGAAATTGTGTGTAAGAAACCTTAATAGGTTAAAAATAAATCCCAGGGTTATGATTTGGCTTTCCAATTTATCTACAAAGCAATTCTATTTTAAAACATTCCTTTATTTTGAAAACAGCTATACCCACCCAGCAAAGTGAGTAAATCATAATGGTAATGGCATGTCCACCAGAGGGCACAGTATGTCAAAATGCTTTCTGAACTCTATGATTTCTTCAATTAAGTGGAATTTTAATTCTCTAATTTTGTTTAATTTAAAATCAAAGCAGATTTAAAATTATACTGAACTAGAAAGTAGAAAACAGCTATTTAAATATTTAGCAGCTATTTCCTCATTGCTGAACAGAAAAATATTTAACTCACAAAGTTATGCAAAACAAGTAAAATAATACATGTGAAAACACGTAAAAATTCAAAACATTATAGATATATTTTGCAAAACAATAGCATTTGAAGAATTTCTTTAAAATTAGAAATATAACAAAAGAAGGAGACAAGCTTAACATTATGAATTTTGTGGAAACTTTTGAATTAAAGTATAAATCATCATTATGTATACGAAAGTCCTTTTCCAATGTTAAAGTAATGTTTTATATTATAGAAACTTTGGAAAACATAGAAACTAACAAAAGTCATATGTCAGCCACCCAATACCTATTTTAACATTCATTAACTATTATTGATATTATGAAGAATCAATTGTTAGACAACATTTAATAACTCAATTCTTATTTGAGAGCATGATGAAAACTCCATACTCTGGAATCAGTCGGACCTGTGCTCAAACCCTGGCTCTGCCACTTCCTAGTTGTGGCCTTGGAAAAGTTGTTGGCTACCTTTAAATTTGGACTTCCTCATGTGAAAAACAGATATTCATAGCACCTGGCATTCAATAGGTGCTCTATGTTACTGTTTGTTATTTCTTTGGCTGATAAACTTGCTTTGGAATCACTCCTGAAACAAAGTTTTACACTTCTTCCACTTGTGACTTTACATTTCAGATTACTAAGAGGTCAGGTTACCAATCAGTTGTTTTCAACAATCAAACACAATTTATTCCTTGAAGTGACTGTATATGATATAGATTATATAGTTAATATATAGCATTTTTTTTTGGTTAAATCAATGAACACATGAATATTTTATTAACATGGTCTGTAAATATAAGAAAGAGAAAAAGTCCTGAGATGCTCCTTCCCTGTATATTTTTGTGCAAGCATGAACGCTTTCAAACATTTATTTACTTTTTTAAACCATGTTAATTTCATTTATTTTCTACTTTTATTTTTATTTTATTATACTTTAAGTTCTAGGGTACATGGGCACAACGTGAAGGTTTGTTACATATGTATACATGTGCCATGTTGGTGTGCTGCACCCATCAACTCGTCGTTTACATTAGGTATATCTCCTAATGCTATCCCTCCCCCCACCCCCCTCCCCAAAATAGGCCCCTGTGTGTGATGTTTCCCTTCCTGTGTCCAAGTGATCTCATTGTTCAATTCCCACCTATTGGGAGAACATGCGGTGTTTGGTTTTCTGTTCTTGCGATAGTTTGCTGAGAATGATGGTTTCCAACTGCATCCATGTCCCTACAAAGGACACGAACTCATCCTTTTTTATGGCTGCATAGTATTCCATAATGTATATGTGCCACATTTTCTTAATCCAGTCTGTCACTGGTGGACATTTGGGTTGATTCCAAGTCTTTGCTCTTGTGAATAGTGCTGCAATAAACATACGTGTGCATGTGTCTTTATAGCAGCAAGATTTATAATCCTTTGGGTATATGCCCAGTAATGGGATGGCTGGGTCAAATGGTATTTCTAGTTCTAGATCCTTGAGGAATGGCCACACTGTTTTCCACAATGGTTGAACTAGTTTACAGTCCCACCAACAGCGTAAAACTGTTCCTATTTCTCCACATCCTCTTCAGCACCGTTGCTTCCTGACTTTTTAATGATTGCCATTCTAACTGGTATGAGGTGGTATCTCATTGTGGTCTTGATTTGTGTTTCTCATAGCATTCTTTCTCTGCCTAACTCGAACTCAATTAAGCCTTTATATCAAAAACTCATAGAAACTCTGAAAATAAAAAGAAACCACTACTCTGCTGAGGTTGTTAATTCTTCATTGCTATATCTCCAGCTTTTAAAATGGTGTCTGGTACATGCTAGACACTCAATAAATATTTAATTAATTGATTAATTAATTAATTGAATAAATAAATTAATTTATTCATTAAAGATGAATGAAGTCGCATATTGTCATCCAAGTACTGCCCCTTTTAAACAGTGTCAGAAGATTTGAAAAATTCTGAATTATGGCTTTATTGATCAATGTGTTAAGATTGAAAAGTCTTGTAGCCTCACCATATACTTCATTTCATACAGTTATAAAAAATCATATAAAACATGAACCTATTTTAAAAAATTAAATAACTTTTTTTTTTTTTGAGACAGAGTCTCACTCTGTCGCCCAGGCTGGAGTACAGTGGTGTGATCTTGGCTTACTGCAATCCCCACCTCCTCGGTTCAGGTGATTCTCCTGCCTCAGCCTCCAGAGTAGCTGGGATAACAGGCATGCACCACCATGCCTGGATAATTTCTGTATGTTTTTTCAGTAGAGAAAGGGTTTTGCTATGTTGACCAGAGTGGTCTCGAATTCCTGACCTCAGGTGATCCGCTGACCTTGGCCTCCCAAAGTGCTGGGATTACAGGCATGAGCCACCACGCCTGACCTAAATAACTTTTGTGTTATAAATGGAGCACTGATGTACAGAATTGGAAAGAATATGCCTCAACTTAAATGTTCATAACACCAAAACTCAAACATTTACCTAAAGGAAACAAACTTAACATCATGAATTTTGTGGAAACTCTTGAATTAAAGTATAAATAATCATTTTCCTTGTTTTAATCTTTTCCTAAATTTTATATTTTTATAATTATGTATATGAAAGATTTAAGATACAGGACACTGTTGAAATAACTTAAAATTAGGCCCACTTCTTTATAAAGGGATTAGTTATTTCATTCAGTATATTATTGAATTTGGGAAAGTAATTGAAATACCCAACTGAACTAAATCATTCAAGTTTAATAGGAAAGGCCAGAGCGCTTTGTAAATTTCCTTCTGTCCAAACTGTAGATTTAAGCCAAACCATGGTCACCTAAAGTCCATGCTGTGCCATGAAATTAAATCAGGAGTAGAAAATTCTAATCTCCCCTTTGGCCAGGAAGATATTGTAAATATGTAAAGTGAACCCCATCAGAATATAAGGCTGAGTGAAGAGACCTATGGAGAATGAAGCACTGAAATTAAATAAAAAGAAAAAAAGTAAACATAAGGCCACTTTGTACAGTAACCTGCCAGTGGCACTCCTAAAAATGCTTTTGAAGAAATAAAGAGCATTCAAATAGCAAGAGAGGAAGTCAAACTTTCCCTGTTTGCAGATGACATAATCTTATATCAAGAAAACCCCATCGCTCCAGCCCAAAAGCTTCTTAAGCTGATAAGCAACTTCAGCAGTCTCAGGATACAAAATCGAAGTGCAAAATTGCTAGCATTCCTATATACCAACAACAGTCAAACCGAGAGCCAAATTGCAAACAAACTCCCACAGAAAGAATAAAATACCTAGGAATACAGCTAACAAGGGAAGTGAAAGACATTTACAAAGATAACTGTAAGTCACTGCTCAAAGAAATCAGAGATGACACAAACAAATGGAAAATCATTCCATGCTCATGGGTAGGAAGAATCAGTATTGTTAAGATGGCAATATTGCCCAAAGCAATTTACAGATTCAATGCTATTCCCATTAAACCACCATTGACATCCTTCACAGAACTAGAAAAAACTATTTTAAAATTCATATGAATCCAAAAGAGACTGAACAGCCAAGGCAATCCTAAGCAAAAGAACAAAGCTGGAGGTATCACACTACTTGACTTCAAAGTATATTACTGGGCTACAGTAACCAAAACAGCATGGTGCTGGTACAAGAACAGACACACAGACTGATGGAACAGAATAGAGAACCCAGAAATGAGACTGCATATCTACAAATATCTGATCTTCAACAAATCTGACAAAAACAAGCAGAGGGAAAAGGATTCCCTAGTCAATAAATGGTGCTGGGATAACTGACTAGCCATATATAGAAAATTGAAGCTGGACCCCTTCTTTACACCATATTCAAAAATTAACTCAGGATGGACTAATGATCTAAATGTAAAACCTAAAACTATAAAAACACTCGACGATAACTAGGTAATACCATCCAGGACATAGGCATGGGCAAAGATTTCATGATGAAGATGCCAAAAAAAATTGCAATAAAACTAAAAATTGGCAAATGAGATCTAATTAAACTAAAGAGCTCTGTACAGCAAAAGAAACTATCAACAGAGTAAACAGATAATCTACAGAATGGGAGAATATTTTTGCAAATTATGCATCTGACAAAGATCTAATACTCAGCATCTACAAGGAACTTAGACAAATTTACAAGGAAAAAAAACCAAACAACCCCATTAAAATGTGGGTAAAGGGCATGAGCAAACACTTCTTAAAAGAAGACATAAATGTGGCCAGCAGTCATATGAAAAAGTTCTACATAACTGATCATTAGAAAAATGCAAATCAAAACCACAATGAGATACCATCTTACACCAGTCAGAATGGCTATTATTAAAAAGTCAAAAAATAACAGATGCTGGTGAGGTTGTGGAGAAAAAGGAGCCCTTACACACTGCTGGTGGGAGTGTAAATTAGTTTAATCATTGAGGAAGACAGTGTGTTGATTCCTCAAAGACCTAAAGACAGAAATACCATTTGACCCAGCAATGGAGAATAAATCATTTTATTATAAAGACATATGCAAACATATGTTCATTGCAGCACTATTTATAGCATCAAAGACATGGAATCAACCTAAATGTCCATCAGTGATAGACTGGATAAAGAGAATGTGATATATGTACACCATGGAATACCATGCAGCCGTAGAAAAGAACAAGATCATGTCCTTTGTAGGGATGGAGCTAGAGGCCATCATTCTTAGCAAACTGATGCAGATAGAGAAAACCTAATACTGTATGCTTTCACTTATAAGTGGGAGCTAAATGATAAGAACACAAGGACACATAGAGGGGAACTACAGACACTGAGGCTTATCAGAGGGTGGAATTTGGGAGGAGGGATGGGACCAGGAAAAATAACTAATGGGTATTAGGCTCAAAAGCTGGGTGATGAAATAATCTGTACAGCAAACCACCATGACACATGTTTACCTATGTAACAAACTTGCACTTGTACCCCTGAACTTAAAAGTTGGAAAAATGCTTTCTAGCTTCAGGACTTTCCTGAATATTTCTTTAATATTTCAAAATTTTTATTATTTTGATATAGTGCACATCTATTGGAATCTAATGCGTTCATTTTAAAACCCAGATCAAATTTTACATTACAGATGCATCATAATTTGTTTGAATAATCCCTAATTGATAGGGACATCTTCAAATTTTCTCCATTACAAATGACATCACAATGAGTATCTTTCTATATACATTCTGATGCATTTGTAAGAAAGTATTGTGATATATTTTCAGTGGAAATGCTGTTAAAATATTCATATTCTATTTTAAAAAATAGGAAGAAAATATGTCATTAAAATTTTTAAATGCTTTTCTATCTCAAAAATGCACAGAAAGTCACAAGTGTTCCAAGCCCATGTCTAAAAGAATCATAATCAAGTTAAACTTTCACCTGTTTCTTCCAGAATTGTGTGTGTGTGTGTGTGAGTGAATAAAACTGGATTGCCTTTCTTCAGTGGGCTTACCTCTCCATATAAAATCTGCAAATTTTCTGGTTCTCATAAAAAATGTTATAGGTCTTCAATAAAGAATTAAGTTGTTCCCTAAAATAAAATAAAATAAAATATAATCAGTCTTAGGGTTTTTAACAGTAAAAGGTGATAATAGTACTTTCATAAAGGTATGAGATAGAAAGAAATAGTTTAATGGAATCTTTACTGTTCTGTCACTTTAACTTAACATAAGTCATTGGAAGTGGAAGCACTCTTAAAATATCAGCAAATGTTGGAGGTGCTAATTCATAAGTAAATAACCAAAGGTAGGAAAATGACTGAGGACAAAAACGGTGAGAACAGTGTTCTGTAGCAGGAGGCAGCCATAAAACAGGAATTCGGTTTCATATTCCTTTGTGTATTTCAACATTTATAACCAACCTAAATTAAGCGCTGGTATGTGACTCATACCGTCTCTCTACATACTACTCCCTCCTGTGTGCCCAGGGCATGGGATGGGACACTAGTGCCCCAACTCTCCACAACTGTGTTACCTTGTGTAAGCCACTTAGTATCCCTGAATTTCCACAGCTGTGAAATGAAGGTGATCTGCCCTATTTGCCAGGGCTGTTTAGACCATTAAAAGCAACCACGGAAGTCAAAGATCCCAGGAGGCTGGGTGAAGCAAAAGAGAGCAAAGGCACATTGTTGCTGTGGCAGGGGCACTCCTCTCCTGGCCTGCCCCACACAGCTGGCAACGGCAGGCTTTGGCCAGGAAAGCCTGTAGGGGAGGAGCCCTCTTCCTTCCCGCCCCTTCCAGCTGGGTATCAAGATCTGAGACCATATGTGCTGGTGAGTGACTCAGCACTTTCTTGCCTGGAAACTCCTCCCTGTGTCTCCCACTGGGAACACAGCTATGGTAAGGAATGCTTCTGACTTATTTCACCCTTTGTGGCAGGTGGGCCCTGGCAGTGGGAACACTGGCTCTTACCACACCTCTATTCTATCTTTCTCTCAGTGTCTCTGCGTCTTGAGATGCTCTTCTTGAGATGATCATCGTTTCTCACCTGGATTATTGCAGCAGCCTCCTAAAATCCTCCCTGTATCTGCTGTTTACTCTCAACAGCAGAAACCATTTTAATGCAAACCTGACCATCTCTCCTCTTTGCTCAGAACTCTTCAATGTCTTCTTGTTTTTCAGATTAAAAGCCAACATCCTTACAATGGCTTAAAAGGCTGGATGCAACTGGTCTTCTGTTACCTCTTTCATCTCATTTCCTCCCACCCTTCCCTCACTCCATGCAACCACCAGCCTCCCTAGTGTTCCTTGGCCACTCCAGACACACTCTCATCTTGGGGCCTCTGCACTTGCTGATCCCTCTACCCAGAAAGATCTTCCCCCAAACTTTCACCTTGCCAGCTCATTCATCTTCTCTAATTATTTAATCAAAAGTTATCTTCTCAAGAAGTCCTTCCTGACCACCCAGTCTAAAAGTTCACCTTCTCCCAGCATTTCATATCTTGATTTTCTCCTTTGCCCCTGTCCCTGAGTCACCTTCAATATAGTTTACTTATTTCCTTATGTTCTGTCTCCTCCATTGAATGTAGCTCCAACAGGTCAGGGGCATGTATATGTTTTGTTCACACTGTATCCTGTGCCTGGAAGAGTACTTGGTACATAGCAGGGACCTGACAAATTCTGGTTGATTAAAATTATCGGGAAATTCTCATTTCCTAAACAACAATAAACAAAGGAAGAAAAGCTTTCTCACATAAGCAGTTTCATATATATTAAAAAAAAAAGACCCAACAAGCCATGATATTAAAATTCCAAGTATTTCAAATGCTAAAATCCCTTTGATCCTCAGTATCTGTCACTGTCTCATAAGAAAATGAGAGGGCAGGAAGTTTGGTGCACTTTATTCACTCCTGTGTTCCTGGTTCTCGGAGCAGAAACTTGCTCACAGTAGGCTCTTCTTCAATAAATACTGAATATTGAATAACAGAATTTATATATACTGACTGTTACATGTTTGAAATCATGTAAATATACATGTTACTATCGGCTTTTTCTCATTTGTAATTTTCAAGGTGTACATTTCCAAGGATCAATACACTCCACACAATGCCGTAAAAAAGATTCTCCTGAAGTCCTCCATACTGTTGGTTCATTTCCCAAATGGATTACTTTAAATTTTTAACGTTAATGAACACGTCTCTTCTAAACATCAGCGGTCACACTGATTTTGTTCTCCTGGGATCATTGTCATAGGTTATTTCCTAAAAATCATACTACTGGCCAAGAACATGAACATGATTTATAGCACTTATTGTTTAGTGCCAGAACACTGTTAAGAAATTTCACCATAAAGAAATTTTATGGTAAAGAAATTTCAGGGACACTTGGGATGCAACTCCTGATATGCTGAGCTGTGAGAGTTGTTATGAAAGTAAATGGAGCCTTACATAATCTTATTCCCTCAACTTCTGCTTCTGATAAAAGTACATCATATAGTAGAGCATGAGCAGCCTTCAAAGTGTTTACCTCAGGATCATGTGCAGTTGGAAAATGTTTCTGAACCTGAATAGAGCCTGACTAAATCCTCAACTGAAATAAGTCTCCAAATGACATAAGAAGTTGGCAAACTGTGGTCCCAGGCTGCCCATTTTTGTAAATAAAGTTGTACTGGAATATCACCACACTAATTTGTCTGCTCATTGTCTGTGGCTGTTTTTCTGTTATAACTGCAGAGTTGAGTAGTTGTAACAGAAACCATATGACCTACAAAGCCTGAAACATTTATAATCTGGCTCTTTGCAAAGAAACTCTTCCAATCTGTAATCCACTGTGTAATACAGCGTAGTTGGATACCATAGAAGTTCTTCCGTATTTTTCTCACTGTGAGCAGAATCTTTTGATTATTAATTGGACTTTGAAAGATTTTGGAGTGTTGAAGATTAGAGCTCAGTAAACTAAAGTATTGGAATAAAATTAGGTAAATTAGTGATGCAATACAAAGCAAGGAATTAGAAAAGAAAATTTAGAAGTTGCCTGAGCAAACTATAGCAATGGTGAATGCTGTCCAAACATTTATTTTAGTTGTGTGTACCTTACCAGAGACACTTTTGAAGATGATTAGTTTATGTACCTGACGAAACAATATGTTTAATATAACCTGGAAAATAAAATGTATGTCTGTAACATTCTAATTTAACTTGGCATTAGGGGAACAACACGGTGAAGAATTACTGTTAAGTTGATCATCTGTGTCTATTCACATTACACCACCCCATAGAAGGTCATTTATTCAACATGACACAGTTGCTGTGTGAGCACAGTCAAGAGACCTCAGTCATGCTCAGAGGGTGGGTGAGAGCTTTAAGGAATAGATGTTGCCTACGGTGAACCTTGGTGGCTGAGAATTAAACAGGAAAAGAAGAGTGTAAAGAGTTTACCTGGCAAAGAAATAACATGAACAAGGACATGTAGCTATTTCTATAGTTCGCAGAAAAAACTCAAGAGTTGGGATTCCAAGAATACAACATGTAAAATGGGAAATGCTGAGCAATGAATGAGCCCCGTGAACCATTTTAAGAAACTTGGAATTCACTTCGCAGGCATTGGGCAGCTATTGAAGATTCCAGGCAGGGGAAAGACATGATGATACTAAGGATCACTAGGTAGAATGTGGAAAATAGATATCAGTACAAGACAAGATAGAGGCAGCAAGATGAGTGAGATCACTGCAACGCTAGTGCGGTAGAGGTGCAGAAATGAGGCTGATGTTCCTTGTAAAGGTGAACAAATGTCCCATGTCTGTGGAAGGTTCTAAAGTCCAGAAGAGACCTGTAATAATTACAGGCATTGTATGGTTTAGAAGACCCAAAGGCAATCATTAAAGTGTTATCTGGGCAGTCCCTACTCAATAAGAGGAGCACTGATTTAATATATACTGTGGCCTCTCAGTGGCAATTTTAACATATTTTTTTAGGGTCCACCTAAGTGTTACATATAGGACCCCTCAAAAGAATTTGTGCACCTTTCCCCTCAAACCCATAAAAGTTCACCTTCCAGCATGATCAGACTGCTTAGCATAGACTGTTTGATGGTCTTTAAAATACTTTCAAATGGGTGATAAGAAATTGATTCTCTGTCCAGTTTTCCAGTTTACAAGTCTGTGATGTCCAAGGCACACCCAAGAAACAGACACAAGTTTCTCACATTTTTATATGTGAGGTGGAAAAAAATTGATTTTCTAGGAAAAGGCCTTGGTTTTTGGAACATGAAACATGGTATCACAATAGTAACAAGGGTGTTTTTAAACATCATCAAACACTATATAATACAGATGGTGTTTTCACTAAACTGAAGAAAACCAAACTTCCGTATAAACTGGACTTCTAGGTAAATGGACATGTAAATTATAAGTTTCTCCAGGATAGAAGTTGGCACCCTGCCACAAGCAGTGTGGAGAGAGAATCCTGGTATAAGCTGATGAATACCAAGGATTCTTCATCATGGCCCTGGAAGAGAGGTAGCCAGGGAGAGACTGACCTTGGTGGGAGGCAGATCAGGGGGAGGGATGCTGAGGGGATCCCAGGGTACTGTTCCTTTAAGGCTCCAGCTTGGTTTTATGAGTAATACAGAGTTTACTGTAAAATGCTCTGGTGTACTTTGTACTTTGTGGCCTGTATTGCAGCTGCTCAGCAGACGGGAATTACCCTTATTCTGACGTTTGCCATGAATAACATACTTTGTAAGAAATGAGTTCCTCAATCTTATCAGGTGTTTGGCTGGCTGGAAGAAACAATTTTTATTTAACTTTATAAAACTGTAATATACATGAATGTGGGACAGGATTATGGGTGGAAGTGAATTATGTCTCATATCCATAGAGTGGATGTCAAATATTAGTTGTACCAGGATATTTTTTTCCTCTTGTTTTAATAATAACTTACAGCATAATTAAGTGGCAATCTTAGTCCTTCCCTAAAAACCAAAGAACCCTGTCCTACTCTTTACAAAGTGATTCTTACAGTTTGAACCCACTAAGGACAAAGCATAAATATTGTCATATGCTGTCACCCTACATAAACTTGAAAGACTTCCGTGTGATACAAATGAACCCCAGGGGAAAATACACTCAACAAAGCTGCCAAAGTCATATTTAGCCCTTGGCTGTGCTTCCTGAGTTTGTGTTACTTCTGCTTCTTGGAGACTTCCTGAAAAATGTTCATGGTTCCAATTAGGCAGCCACTGAGCTGCTTAGTGACAACAGCATTCAGAACAACATTCCATCCCAGCACTTAAGGAGGCTGAGGTGGGCGGATCATGAGATCAGGAGATCGAGACCATCCTGGCTAACACGGTGAAACCCTGTCTCTACTAAAAAATAGAAAAAATTAGCTGGATGTGGTGGTGAGCGCCTATAATCCCAGTTACTCAAGACGCTGAGGAAGGAGAAGTGCATGAACCCCGGGAGGTGGAGGTTGGAGTGAGCCTAGATCTCGCCACTGTACTCCAGCCTGGGTGATGGAGCGAGACTCCGTCTCAAAAAAAACAAAACAAAACAAAACAAAAAAATTAGAACAACATCCCACTGTGTGTGTTGCCATGTTTAAGAGCAGGAACCAGAAACATTTGAAATAGACTTCAGCAGGTGAAAAACTGAGGCAGAAAAGGATAATGCTAATTAGTTCTCTTGCACAGGCTTTCTTTTTCCCCACTAATTTTGTTCACGATATTAAATTATAGCAGTGAGGCTATGTAACAATTTCATATGTCAGGTTAAAAAATCTGAATTTAGAACTTTATATTTTTATATTTTAGAATTTATAAAATTTTAAAATGTTATATTTTTATAAAATAACTATGAAATATTAAAGTTAAACATATTAAACATTACATTAAGTATGTAAAGGTAACAAATTGATTATTTGCTGGGAATTAAGGTTGTGATTTTTATTTCCTGTGTTATAATTCTATACACCTTATAAATTCTTTTCTTTCTTTCTTTCTTTCTTTTCTTTTGAGACAGAGTTTCACTCTTATTGCCCAGGCTGGAGTGCAATGGTGTGATCTCATCTCACTGCAACCACCACCTCCTGCTTCAAGTGGTTCTCTTGCCTCAGCCTCCTGAGTAGCTGGGATTACAGGCGGCTGCCACCAGGCCAGGCTAATTTTCATATTTTTAGTAGAGATGGGGTTTCACCATGTTGGCCAGGCTGGTCTCCAACTCCTGACCTCAGGTGATCCACCTGCTTCGGCCTCCCAAAGTGCTGGGATTACAGGTGTGAGCCACCGTGCCCGGCCTATAAATTCTATACAAGAAATGTGTGACACTTTCATGGTATTTTTTTAGGTTCATAGAAATGTAATATACACTCTTGTATGTTTCTGGAAAGATGGCATCAGGAAATATGAGGACACAGAAGAAAACTGAATAAAGCCTTCTCATCAAGCCATTTGCCAAGACAAATAATCATTCCATATTACTGATGTCTGCAAACAGAAGCAGAATTTTCCAAACCCATTTTATCCTTTATTCCTGTCCATTTGAATCCTGGAATTAAAATTACAAATTTTGGCTCCTTTTTCATAAACAGCCATGGTACCAGGTCTTTTTGCTTTTGGCTTCATCTCCTGGTTCAAATGATGAAGAAAGAATGCTTTTCATTCTTTGCATAGAGACCCTCCTCAGCTAGGAAAGTAGTTTATTCACATTTCCTTTGCAAATGAAGGGATTGAGTTCCAGAGTTTGGAAACTGAGAAATTTGTGGAGAAGTAGACTATCTTGATTGAAGTAAAAAGGCAAACCCTAAATTATCAGGAAGCTCTGAATTCTGTCTCAGTCTTCCGACTTCAAATACCTGAGGAGTTTTCCCTTTTTTCTGCAGCCTCACCAACATATATTATTTTTTGGCTTTTTTATAAAAGCCATTCTGACTGGTGTAAGATAGTATTTCACTGTGGTTTTGACTTGCATTTCTCTGATTAGTGACAATGAGCATTTTTTCATGTTTGTTGGCTGCTTGTATGTCTTCTTTTGAGAAGTGTCTGTCCATGTCTTTTGGCCACTTATACACTGTTGGTGGGAATGTAAATTAGTCCAGTCGCTGCGGAAAGCAGTTTGGAGATTTCTCGAAAATCTAAAAGTGGAACTACCTTTCAACCCAACAATCCCTTTACTGGATATAGACCCAAAGGAAAATAAAACATTCTACCAAAAAGACATATGCACCCCTATGTTTATCACAACACTATTAACAATAGCAAAGACATGGAATCAACCCAGATGCCCATCTGTGCTGGACTGGATAAAGACAATGTGGTACCCAGACACCATGGAATACTCCGCAGGCATAAAAAAATGCAAAATCATGTCCTTTGCAGCAATATGGATGCAGCTGGAGGCTATTAGCCTAAGTTAACTAATAGATGATTAGAAAATCAAATATTGCATGTTCTCACTTATAAGTGAGAGTTTAACCCTGGGTACATATAGAAACAAAGATGGGAACAACGGGCACTGGGGACCACTAGATGCAAGAGAGAGGGAAGGGGACAAGGGCTGAAGAACTATCTATTGGGTACCATGCTCACTACTGGGATGATGGGTTTATCCGTACCCCAAACCTCAGCATCATGCAAGATAGAGATGAGGGAATGGAGCAGTTAGGCTATTTAGCTCATATTTGGGTCTTGCTTCCCATTTGCCTGTGGTTTAGCCTTCCATTTCCTGTTTTTCTGAGACAAGTCTTACAGTTTTTTTTTT
>NW_016827678.1:1420579-1423894 GCF_001698545.2 Rhinopithecus bieti
CAGAAAAGGATAATGCTAATTAGTTCTCTTGCACAGGCTTTCTTTTTCCCCACTAATTTTGTTCACGATATTAAATTATAGCAGTGAGGCTATGTAACAATTTCATATGTCAGGTTAAAAAATCTGAATTTAGAACTTTATATTTTTATATTTTAGAATTTATAAAATTTTAAAATGTTATATTTTTATAAAATAACTATGAAATATTAAAGTTAAACATATTAAACATTACATTAAGTATGTAAAGGTAACAAATTGATTATTTGCTGGGAATTAAGGTTGTGATTTTATTTCCTGTGTTATAATTCTATACACCTTATAAATTCTTTTCTTTCTTTCTTTCTTTCTTTTCTTTTGAGACAGAGTTTCACTCTTATTGCCCAGGCTGGAGTGCAATGGTGTGATCTCATCTCACTGCAACCACCACCTCCTGCTTCAAGTGGTTCTCTTGCCTCAGCCTCCTGAGTAGCTGGGATTACAGGCGGCTGCCACCAGGCCAGGCTAATTTTCATATTTTAGTAGAGATGGGGTTTCACCATGTTGGCCAGGCTGGTCTCCAACTCCTGACCTCAGGTGATCCACCTGCTTCGGCCTCCCAAAGTGCTGGGATTACAGGTGTGAGCCACCGTGCCCGGCCTATAAATTCTATACAAGAAATGTGTGACACTTTCATGGTATTTTTTTAGGTTCATAGAAATGTAATATACACTCTTGTATGTTTCTGGAAAGATGGCATCAGGAAATATGAGGACACAGAAGAAAACTGAATAAAGCCTTCTCATCAAGCCATTTGCCAAGACAAATAATCATTCCATATTACTGATGTCTGCAAACAGAAGCAGAATTTTCCAAACCCATTTTATCCTTTATTCCTGTCCATTTGAATCCTGGAATTAAAATTACAAATTTTGGCTCCTTTTCATAAACAGCCATGGTACCAGGTCTTTTGCTTTTGGCTTCATCTCCTGGTTCAAATGATGAAGAAAGAATGCTTTTCATTCTTTGCATAGAGACCCTCCTCAGCTAGGAAAGTAGTTTATTCACATTTCCTTTGCAAATGAAGGGATTGAGTTCCAGAGTTTGGAAACTGAGAAATTTGTGGAGAAGTAGACTATCTTGATTGAAGTAAAAGGCAAACCCTAAATTATCAGGAAGCTCTGAATTCTGTCTCAGTCTTCCGACTTCAAATACCTGAGGAGTTTTCCCTTTTTTCTGCAGCCTCACCAACATATATTATTTTTTGGCTTTTTTATAAAAGCCATTCTGACTGGTGTAAGATAGTATTTCACTGTGGTTTTGACTTGCATTTCTCTGATTAGTGACAATGAGCATTTTTTCATGTTTGTTGGCTGCTTGTATGTCTTCTTTTGAGAAGTGTCTGTCCATGTCTTTTGGCCACTTATACACTGTTGGTGGGAATGTAAATTAGTCCAGTCGCTGCGGAAAGCAGTTTGGAGATTTCTCGAAAATCTAAAAGTGGAACTACCTTTCAACCCAACAATCCCTTTACTGGATATAGACCCAAAGGAAAATAAAACATTCTACCAAAAGACATATGCACCCCTATGTTTATCACAACACTATTAACAATAGCAAAGACATGGAATCAACCCAGATGCCCATCTGTGCTGGACTGGATAAAGACAATGTGGTACCCAGACACCATGGAATACTCCGCAGGCATAAAAAAATGCAAAATCATGTCCTTTGCAGCAATATGGATGCAGCTGGAGGCTATTAGCCTAAGTTAACTAATAGATGATTAGAAAATCAAATATTGCATGTTCTCACTTATAAGTGAGAGTTTAACCCTGGGTACATATAGAAACAAAGATGGGAACAACGGGCACTGGGGACCACTAGATGCAAGAGAGAGGGAAGGGGACAAGGGCTGAAGAACTATCTATTGGGTACCATGCTCACTACTGGGATGATGGGTTTATCCGTACCCCAAACCTCAGCATCATGCAAGATAGAGATGAGGGAATGGAGCAGTTAGGCTATTTAGCTCATATTTGGGTCTTGCTTCCCATTTGCCTGTGGTTTAGCCTTCCATTTCCTGTTTTCTGAGACAAGTCTTACAGTTTTTTTTTTTTTTTTTTTTTTAAAGCCAGTTGAAAAGTAAACACAGGTGTGCCACACAACACCAATATTATGGGAGCAGATGCAAGCTTGCTGTAAAATTACACCCTTTGTGTATGAACAGATAGGGACTTCTGTGCTTATTGAGAATGAGTACCTTGACTTCACACTCTGATGCCCCTTGCATCCTTGGGAGGGAGAAACTATCCTATTTAATGAAGTCTTTCATTTATTGTAGTGATATGCCTTTCGGTCCCTGGATGTTTGGTATTGTTACTAGAGGGTCTGAAACACAACAGGGAGCCAGTGATTCTCAGGGCCATCAACATGAGCAGGAGCCTGAAAATGGGAGCCTTCGTGACACACAGGCTCTTACACTCACTGGCTCTGACTCTGTTCTTCAGTAATGCTGCCATGACTTTCACCACTGGTTATCTTTACATTCCATAATAATAATAATAATAATAATAATAATAATAATAAGCAAACTCCTTGCTGCTATTCAGAGGATCCTCCAAACATTCTCCACACTAAATCTAGAGTATGTAGAATCTATCTAATCATATCATCTGCTTTGTTAACATCTTTAAATGTCTTAAATGTCTTTCCATTTCTTTTGGGATAAAACCCCCACATCCTTATGGCAGGTTAAGTCCTGTTTGGTCTCTCTCCTGCCTTCGTCTTCAGCCTCCGTTCAAGAGACATTTTCCCCGTGTCCTGCACCCCAGCACCCTGGGCACCTTTCACTGGTGGGAACTCTTTGCTCCATGGCCGTAAGAATTTCTGGCAGATTTCCTGCATCAGAAACACTCTCCCACCCACTCTCCTGAACTTTGATAGCTCCCTCTTCACTCAGATCTCTGTAAAAACATTGTTTCTAGGGAAGCCTTCTTGGATCTCTTGTTTAAACTAGGGCTGTATTCTTTCACAGAACTGGGTTCCTTCCCTCAGAATACCTGTCAGTTTGTTTCAGGTCTTTAGACCTATGTGGACCTCAGAGTATGATCCCCAGACCAGCAGCATCTGTACCACCTGGGAACTTAGACATGCAAATATTCACCACACCCTAGAACTCCTGAATCAGAAACTCTGGGGATGGAGCCTAGCAATCTTTCTTTTAAAGAACAATCCAGGTGGTTCTGATAAAGGCTTAGGTTTGAGCTACAGCTTCAGACTGCAAGCTCCATGAGTAGGACAGCTACTTCTTCTTCTCTTTTCTCCCCTCTCCCCTCC
>NW_016827678.1:1424451-1441868 GCF_001698545.2 Rhinopithecus bieti
CCTCTCCCCTCCTCTCTCCTTCCCTCCCCTCGTCTCCTCCTCCTCCTTGTCCATGGTATGCTCTCTTAGGGAATACGGTATAGAAAATTCGCACATCCAGAAATTCAAATAAATTCCATATGTGTAATGTATTTCTGGAGTCTGAATTTTGACTTCATTCGACTTTCTATGAGAACATTTTTAGTATATCTTGGGCAGATAAATGATCTCATTATTTTTAAACCTCCTTAATTGATAAAATAGGTAACGACAAAGTAGATCAATTTTACTAGGAATAACCGATTATTGAGTCATATTGATATACTCAATGACTGTTGACAATATATGCTTATTGAAAAATATCAGATATAAAAAAATACTTAATGAATGTCCTTCTTTCACATATCTTGTGATGACGTTATTGACCTTTTTGTGACAAAATAACAGATGTGATACCCAGTTTCTCATAATAATTGCTTTTCATTTCACTGGATCATCAAACATGAATAATGTGAATTTTTAAAAACAATCCCCATGTGGAAAAAAATTCTAATTTTTAAAATAGATGCTTCCAAACATGCAGTTAAAATCCTCTATCTCTGGCTTATTTTAAAATTCTAGCTTTCTATACAAATATGTCAGAACAGGCTCTCTTATACTTTAATTAAAGACAGGTATTTAGCCTTCTTCAGGAGAAGATGCTCTCCCCTTAGATACTTACCTTCAGGACTCACAGGGGCACTCAGTGTTTGCTCCTATTCCTTTGATCAGGAGAAGACCCTGTACATGAAACCTGGGCAAACATTGCCTTCTGGCTCTATTGGTCAGGTAGGAGGCAGCCTCTGGAACACTGGCTCTTTGTGTTTAATTTGTGCTTAGAAGTGCAGGTGGCTGGTTCCTTTGTTTCAACAAAGGTTGCTGGCCAACATGCTTGGAAAAAGAAACTGTTTGGAATAATGCACTTTCTGCTAAAATTTATTACATCATGCTAATTAAACTTATTTACTAAGGACAGGAATGTACATGTACCTTTTGAGCTGCCATTAGAAGAGGCATAGACTGCAAAATTTATGTTAGGTTCCTAAGTAGCAGAAAAAGTCTAATAGGTTCTGAGAGTGAAATGTGATCTGCATTCTAAAACTGGATTTAATCTTCCACATTAATTTTTTTTTAAATACATGGTTAGCATTTATTCACCTCTAAAAGTGCCCAGATTTCAGCCTATGACCTAAAGTGAAAATACTTTGAAAGTAACCATAAAAGCTTTATTTTATTTTATTTTTTCCACCCAGCTCACTATGTGAAGCAGTGTGCAGTGACAACTCTGGGCAATAAAACAGCAACTGGAAGCTTCGTCATTCCAGCACAAAGCTAACTAACCTATGCTAATACCCTTTGAACAGGGAAGTTTCTAAACTCAGAATTCTCATCCAGTAGTGGGATAAAAACGTTATGTTGCCTACAGTGCTATTATTAATATCAGGACCTCTTATTTTACTGATCATATGTAATCCTCATGAAATTTGCTGAAGCCAAAATTCTGATTATGAAGATTCTGTTTTATTATTAATTTCCATTCTTTTCATGTAGTTCTGTGCAGGAAAATAAAAATACCTCAATAAATTGTTAATTTTTGTCTTGTTCACCACAACAATGCCTAGTATAGAGAGGGAGCTAAAACACTACTTGCCAAGTGAATAAATGAGTAGGTGTGTTTGCCAGATTTGTGGTATGCTGGATATCACAGTTGGTCAGTGGCATTGTTATAATTTCTGGTGACAGCCTGGCAGAGATTTCCCCCAGCTCCAGGAATTTTGTTTATGTTAGGAGGTCAAAAGTTCTCCGAACTTTAATCCTTTCCTACTGTGAGCATTTGTTCTCAGACTTCAGTATGCATCAGAATCACATGATTCGTTCTGGGGTGAAGCCCAGGGTCTATACTGTGAGCAGGCATCTGATTCAGAAGCAGGTGGTCCATGGACCTCATTTTTAAGAAATGCTTCTTATTCCATCTCAAATGTAATGTGTCCGGGACTGAATTCTGGATCCTCAACTGCAAACCTGCTCCTCCTGTAGCTCCTGCTTCTCCTCATGATTTCACAAAATGTTAACTCCATTTTTCTAGATCAAAATTTTTAGAATGATCCTTGGTTATTCTCTTTCTCTCATACCCCATGTCTAACCCTTCTGGAAATAATCCTATTGTGTTGGTCTTCAAAATATATACAGAATCTGACCATTGTTTTCTGCCTCTACTGCTGCCACCTTGGTTCAAGCCACCTTCATCTCCACCCTGGACTGTCAGCTCCTTGGTAACTTCTCTGTTTCCACTCTTGTCCCCTCTACTGTGTTCTTAACACAGCAGCCACACTGATATTGTCACTCATGTGCTCAATATCCTTCCACAGCTTCTCATCTTATTTAGTGGGAAATACCAAGCCTCATGATGGCCTATCAAACCCTACATGTTCTGCGCCCATTTGGCCTCATCTTCTCCTGCTGTCTTTCTACTTCCATTTCCCCACACTGTCCTCCCTGACCCTTACAAATACGCATCTGTCTTTGGGCTGCGGAGTTGCCATTCCCCTTGCCTGGAATACCTGTGAAATCTGCATGGCTTGCTTTCTCCCTTTCTGCAGGCTTTTCCTCCAATGCTTCCTCCTCACTGAGGAAGGACATGCAATCAGAACCATTTCCGCTCTCTATCTCCAGCACTCTTTACTCCATTTCCTCAGCATTTATCTTACATATTGACTGTATCCCAACTTTATGATGTAACCCCATGAAAGTAAGGATTTTGTTTGGTTCATTACTGAATGCTCGGGTCTGAAAAAATATCTGTTCACATTGAGCAGTCAATAAGTGTTTGAGGAATAAGTCAGTGGATCCTTTATCCTTTGCATCATGTCTTTTTCCCACTGCTTATAGCTCATCCTTATCGTCCAGCTGTGGCTTTATTTCTGTATTTGATCATATTTGTTTCCTTCACTTTTCTACTGCCCAGCCCTGCATCATTCACTTCCCCTTCTCTCTATCATTTATTTGGCTTTATTCTTTTTTCCATCCCCCATAAGATTTGGGTCATGTTTCAGTACCACTTGGTTTTGCATGATTTCATTTCCCCTCAGCCCCCAGCCTCTGCTACAGCTTGGCCAGTTTCAGTTTTCATCTTTACTCTTATAGCTTTTAAGCCCCTACTCTATTGTTCCCAAAGCAATGTGAGATATGGTTTGCTGGGTATAAGAAAAGTTGTGGATGTCGGCCATATATTGCATAATCTAATGTCAAGAGGGAACCAGTAGAAATAAAGTGTCATGAAGAGCAAGGGAGGGAGAGGTTAGGACAGGGCATAATGTTTTTGGCCCTGGGGTTAATTCCTTAGAACTATCATTTAGGAGAAGCCTTAGATCTTTCACCTGATGCTGCTCTTCAGTATTATCCCAACTATTAAAACAGTAATGTCACTTTTAATAAAATAAAACCACTGTTAAATAAAATATTAGTGATTGTTCCATGAGAGAATAAATTTGGGAGTCTTTAGGAACATACTTTTTCAACTTCTTATCTAGTATCTCTACTGAGGATTCATGTTATTAATCTTGTTGATCATACATCATGCTTAGAAAACTTTGGTATATTCCACAAATGACTGGTGAGTAAGATAATGTATAATATAAGGTGTGTGGTTACCTGGTTATGAATGTCCTCTCATTAATGAAGATCCAAGAGGGGTACTGATGAACCATCATAGTCATCTTTTCCTCTTTTTTGAGATGGTCTGAGGGTATCCTAAACATGAGAACAATATTAATGATTTGTTCCTATAATGCATTCATAAATTAGTATCTGATTTAAGTTGAGTATTTTGTTGTGTCTCTAGAGTATAAGAATGTTTTAGAAAGTTTTGAGTAGTATGTCATATATAAGCAAAATACAGAAAATGTATTATGTAAATGAAAAACTACAGAAACAGTAACTCAAGACAAGGATGGACTGAACAATTTGGTAAGTCTGTTTTAGACATATTTCTAGCAAAATAAATATGACTCTATTGATTTATGTAATTCTGTATAAGGGATCATATTCCTTCTTTTGCACTAACTCACCCAAACTGGCTGAACCTTGCCCCAGTCAGCAGAACACAACTGCAATTCTAGGCAGCTAAAATCAAGCTCTGACTTGAAGAGTTGATTAGATATGATGTAATTCAAGTCTCCTTCCGGCTCTGGAAACTGTGGTCAGATGTTAATAATCTCCTCCTTTATATGTTCATATGAATGGCATTAGGGTGTGACCAGAGATGTAAAGTATAATCTTTTCTGATCATTCTATTTTGCAAAAATTGAATATTCGGTTGTCATGGCTCCAAGCCTATAAGATTTTAGGGGTATAACCAGAATAAAAGATGGACAAGAGAGCGTTCAGTTTTCTTTTTTTTTAAAAAATGGTGTGTGTGTGGGGTGGTGGATTTCCTCCTTTTCCTTTCACATCAGGTTATTTGGGTTGGGTAAGATGAATAAAATTAGGAATTTTATGCCCTAACTCTTCAGAATACCAGGAAAAAAAAAAAAACAGGAAAGCTATTCTTCTCTTCTCATAAAATCTCTGATGCATCTTTTTCCTTACAGCATGTTGTTGAACTCATTAGGTCCTTTGTTACAGTTTTCAGGATGAATGCTTGGCTGGAGTCTCATTTTAGGCTTTTACGATTCTGATCATCCCATCACCTATTTGGTCACAAACCATCCTGATATCTTACTTAATAAATACAACCCAAGTCCCTTAACCTGGCTTTCAGGCTTTCTTCAATTCCACCCAAACCTACCTTTCCAAGCTCCAAATTGAAACATTTCTTCAACACCAGGCCTTGTAATCTAACGAAATTTCATGTCATTGAGTCTCTTCTCACCAATTCCCCTGGCAGCAGAGGGCCCTCCTCACTGCAGCTCCAGATATCTGGTCCCTTTTAGTCCCCAGTGGGACATCTTTAAGTCTCCCCGTGACCTTTGAATCCACACTGTTGTCATCACTCTGCTTTCTACCTGTATTGTCATTATTGATTTATACCTTACTTTCTTTTCTATTGCTATCTTCTTGCTCAAAGAATGGTGCTTCTCTAGTTGGAAATGGCATACTCTGATAGCACATCATTGGCAGGTCTCATGCAGGACACCTGAAGGACTCATGCCAGAGAGACAGAAGCTTAGTCTCCAGGCAAAGTAATTCTATATGTCAGAAGCCACATGGGCATTTTATGCTGCCTTGGGGACACAGACACAACATGCTCCATGAGCCCAATGAATCCCAGTTACTCATTCACAGGATTTGGTCTGGGCAATTTGGTTATACAGGTTACACAGGTTACTCCAGCTTCTAAAACTTCAGTTTTGCCCCTGGATTTTGTCATTCTAATAACCCACCAAAAGGGTTTTTAATGTCCCCTAATGAGATCCCCCAGTGATGACCCTGGGGCCCAAACACTTCCTTCTTCCTCCTGGACCCAGATTATTCATCATATATTCCTTTAATTTAGCCCTACCTCCACTTCTCCACCCATGTTCCAAGAGCCTATACCTTGCCAGAGTTCACTTCTCTCCTCATTGCTTCACTTCTTAGCAGCATTTGACAAGATTGATTTTCCTACCTTTTACAACATTTTCCTCTTGACGCTTTTGAGACAAACCATGAAAAACAAATCACCTTGCTCTATTTTCCTGCTATCTCACAGGCCTCAACACTAGTCTCCTTTGCTGACTCCTCCTTTACATGATCACTAAATACTGGCTTGTTTGAGTGTCCATTCTCAGCCATCCTTTCTTGTCTATCTATACATTCTTTCAGGTAATCTAATCCGTCTCCAGCCCATAATCTCTGCTGAGCTCCAGGCGCATGTCACCACCTACCTAATCTCTACTTAGATGGGTACCAGGCATCTCAATATCTACACGACTGAAACAGAACCACTGACTTTCTCCCACGCTCTAGAATTTCCTCCTCCACAATTCTTTCCCATCTAGGCATCAAAACTAATATTTAGTCTCATTTTTTTCCTCTTTCACAATAAGCTGAATTCAATCCAAAAGTAAGTCCTATTCAATGTACCACTAACATAATCCAAATTCGAAAGCTTTGATTTCCACTACTACTACCCTAAGCCAAGTCACCATAATCTTTTCCCTGGATTATTGTGTCAGTCTACTAAAGGGCCTCCTTCTGCTGCAGTCTGAATGTTTGTATCCCCACAAAACTTACAAGTTGAAACTTAATCACCAATGCAATAGTATTAACAGGTGAGGATTTTGGGAGGTGATTAGGTCATGATAGTGAGGATCATGAACGTGATTAGTACCCTTATAAAAGAGACCTCAGAAGCTGCCTGGACCCTTTCACCATGTCAGAGCGTAGAAAGAAGGCCATCTAAGAACCAGACAGCTTGCTCCCCTCACCAGACACTGGGGTTATTTGGAACTGAAGAACCACTGATAGCAGCTTCTTATAATCAAATCATTGCAGTGGCTTTCCAACTGGCTCACTCTTTATTTGCATTCATAAGAAATATCAAAGATATCATTAAAGAGGGCAAATAATTGCAATGTAGTTACAGTGACAAACTTGTGATCTATGCTGAAGTAACTCACAGCCACCTTCAGAAGACTTCAGAAGATGTGATGAAAGGATTTCCAAGGCTCTTACATTATTCTCAGACTTTAGGAAGGAAGACAGTTGAATATAATTTAATGTAAGAAAGTAAAAACAGGATAAAATTTTCATTCATAGGCAGCATATAATATTTGAGTAGGAAATAATATTGTTCTTGTCTGATCTAAAAATTGGGTAAATAAAATATTCAAACGGTTTAAATATCTGAAAGGTAAGAATATGATTTGGTAAAACTCTTATTGTTAGTATTAACAGTGAAGTGAAATACAAAAGTTAGCCAGGTGTGGTGGCACACACTTGCAATCCCAGCTACTTGGGAGGCTGAGGCCCGAGAACTGCTTAAACCTGGGAGACGGAGGTTGCAGTGAGCCAAGATTGCATCATTGCACTCCAGCCTGGGCGATAGAGTGAGACTCTGTCTCAAAAAAAAAAAAAAAAAAAAAGAAAAGAAAAAATAAAGAACAAACCGAACAAACCAAACAATGAAGCAAGGCATAGATCTATGAATTCAAATAGTTTTTCATGCTCATCTTCCCATTCCCATTCACCATGATGCATAGCAAATTAAAACCTGCTACGGCCCTTGTGAAAATCTTCTAAATTATAAAGGCTTGGTAGATATAAGCATCTGAGCAAGTTTTCTCAAAGACTTAAGAGGAGAATAACAGAGAAGTCATGAATAGCAAAGAGGAAGAGAATTTATGAAGAAAGAAGAAATTACAGGTCTAAAAGCCTGGAGGACTTACTTGGGATGTTCAGCTATTTTGGTAAAACATAATAAACTAAAACTTGAGGAGGAAGATGGTTGTTACAAATCTATGTAGGCCCTGGAGCCAAAGATTATTGACTTAGATTGTGTGTACAATAAGATCATTATTTAATGAGTTTGGTTATTTACTTTTTCATTGTGTCCAGAAACAACGAAGCTGGAGAGACAGGGAATTAGATAGGTCAGCAATTAAGTCCTGGAGAAATGAACAGCACTAGAAGTCCTAGGAGAGGTAGAATTGGTCTGAGCAGGCCAAAGAGATCTGGAGCCTGAGGAGGCAGTGTTGGGCAGCATCAGCCTTCCAGCAACGCTGGAACGTGGTTCACCTCCCCTGGCTCTGCATTCCTGCCTAGAGGTGGGCTTGCCTGGGCTTACCAGTTGCCTTGTGACCAGAATGAGGCCAGAGGACAGGAAGTGAACTCTAGCACAAGTTAAATCAAATGGGTCAGTCATTTAAAGCAACTTCCTGTCATCCAAGCATGAGTTAATTAAATGGTTACATGTCTAAAAGTGGAAAATTTGGTTCATTCATTTGTAAATTCAACAAGTATTTCGTGAGTTCCTTCTCTGCACTTGCTACCATGCTAGGCACAGAAAGTATAGCGTGTATCTATATCTATAGCCTCTTATTTTTGAGGCCACAAGGTGCACAAAGTGTCACAATGTTCATGATTTTACAAAGAACTTATATACATATATGTATGTATATATCTACATATATATCTACATATATATGTATATACACACACATATATATGTAAATATATACAGGTGCTAACTTCCCTGTATTTCCCAGCCAAAGACAATTTCTCTTGCTTCTGAAATTTCACAGGAACTTTTCTGTAGCTTTCTAATTACTTATTGCTTTCTCTCTCTAACCATATTTTATTTTACTTAATTTGACTACTAGGTCCTTTAGAACACAATTATTGCTATTTCATTTCTGTGTCTTCTTACTAAAGTGAGTGAATATATGCAGGCATATAGATAAAACGTACACAAAATATTGAATACATCCAACATACAGAGAAGTACGTTATAATATTAACGGCAAAATTAAGAGCTAAGACATTATGTGTGATAATTATTTCTTTTTTTAATTTTGTATGTACTTTCTAAATCATATACAAGGAATATATGTTACATCTCTCTCACCCGCGTCCCCAGTAAAAGCTACTTAAAAAAAGAACAGAAAGTATCGCACTAGACTAGCAAGTGTGTATTTCAATTATGAGATAAGACTATATTAAGGGCTGTACACATGGAGAGTCTTTTTAATAAAATATTGTTTCAGCTTGAAGAAGCAATCATGAAGTTGTTTTCCCAAAGTTATGACTTGGAAACTTGGAGTAGAGAAGAGCAGAGTTATATGCAATTACATCACTTCAAGAAAATGAGACAAAACAACTATAATTCCATCCAGTATCTAGATCTCTAAGAAAAGGAGAAGAGTTAACAGAGTGATGGTTTCTGGGAAGCATTTGGCTCCATATTTTTTCTTAAAATGTGCTTTATTTGCAGAGACAGTAAAAGTCAAGAGTTGGCATATACAAACTATCACTTGATTAAGTTATATTATTGCAGTCAGCAATTGTTGGTTTTGAGATAGAAATAATGTATTATAATCATTTAATCTAAGAGAGGACTAAGCAGAATATGAATCAAACACACTTCTATGTGAGCATGCCACTGCCCTCAGTTCAAGTGGAATCTAATTGGAAATGCCAAACCTTTACTCTTCTATTGTATATTTACATGGTACCAATGTCATGAATTTTATTCTGCTCAAGGTGCCCTCAGGGAGATAAAGAAAGCAGGAACAGTCAGAGAAGCAAATTTGTATTAATGCACTTAAGACATCTTGCCACCACTGGGTCTGGGAGGAGCTGCTCAGTCTGCCAACAGCATCTTCTGGAATTACTGGTGTGGTGGAGCTCAAGGATTTTCTGCTTCACCTGAGCTTCCCAGTAGAAATTCTTAGGTTGACTTCACAAAGATCACGACTCATTTTTCCTGTTTGTCTGTTGGCTGCAAAAGAATCGACACTCTCTCTTCTTAAGCTCCTTTCCTAGGCTCTGGGTAATGATGAAGTTTTCCTTTAAGATAACACCCTTATTACTTAAATAGGAGACACTTCATGTTCAACTCCTAAAAGCAGTGGTATTAGTTAAGTTTGGTTGTTGAGATTATGTTATGAAAGCGATGAAAACACTATAACTGATGATAATTTTAAAGACACAAATTAATTTTTGCAACAGAACAACTCTCTAACTTTAGTGTAAAGGGAAAATATTCAGAATTCCTTTCTCAGAGGTTGTATTTTCAAATGGCCTATACTTGAATATTTTAAAAATCTAAGCTTTTATATGAAGTCCATGTATCTCTAGTAACTGTGAATTCTCCACCCACGTTGTTATCAATGAATCTATATAAGCAAATGGACTGTTGGCATTGGGTTTCTATTTCAGTTAAAAGTATAAGATGTTTCTTTTTTAGGAAATTAAAAGAAGAATCAGGTGTAGAACTTTTAATTACATGCTTAAAAGACTGTTACATACATATTACACTATTTTGAATATAACTGAAAAGGTTAATTTTTTCTTAATCATTGCGGGGTCTCTCTCTGTCACTCTTTTCTCTCTTTCTCTCTCTCTCTCTCTGATTGAACAAAATATTTAATAGTTTATAATAAAATGTTATACAGGTGAGAAATAGTAGAATAAATGTAAACTCAATACAATATTCTAATGTATAGATATAAAGTTTACATCTATCTATCTATCTATCTATCTATCTATCTATCTATCTATCCATCCAGATTTTAACTAGGAAGACTTACATCCAGTTATGGTTAAATAGATTAATTTCAAATGAATTTCAAATATAGTTAAATAAATTTATCTCAATTGGCGCTACTATTCTTTATTTAGACATGTGCCTATTAACAAATATAAAGGCAAATAACATGGTTTAAGGATGTATAACAATATGTAAATTCAGCATAAAAGTATATTTCCTCTTTGGAAAGTGTTTAGTGAATATTGGAGCCCTAACTTATTCTAATTCAATTTGATTCCTTTATAAGTTTTTAGCTAAACCATACTAAACACAATCAGACCCCAGAGGGCAGTAACATGTAAACTTCAGTTAGGTTGGCTCTAGAATTCTATCCACAATTCTCCAGTCAATATCTAATTATAAATACACAGAAGAATTTCAACTCTGCAATTTGAAAAAAGAATCCATTAGAACACTGATGATATTAAGTTAGGGTATACTGCAAACTCTTTGTTTTACTTAAGAAAATAACAAGATAAAAATGACATCAATGGAAATTACTAGTCATAGATACTAAGTTGGTCCCCTCAAGAAAATTAGCAACATTAATAACTAACAACATTGACAAAAGTGCTGTTTAAGTAAAACCTCATAAAATAAAGCTACTTTCCTGTAATTTAAGCTTAAGAGGTAGAGACTGACAAATACAAGTATTATTCTTTCATGTCTCTTGTCCATCACCACAAATTAAAAACATCACTTCAATACAAACAATTCAATATGTGCTGAAATATAAAGACATGGATTATATGATCTAAATTGATGAAAGTTATTCAAAAGCAGTCTCCTTTATAAAACCCAAATGGGATGAATTCCACAATATGAGATTGTGTGTAACTCTCTTACTCTAAAATTCTGTTTTCTTTTTAGGAACAACAGATTAATATAAACGTGAGTTTTTCAAAAGAAAAGTGATTGAGTAGCAAATATATCTGAATTTGTCACCACATACTCTATCTGAAAAATGGAAAGAAGCCAGGTCATTTCGTTCCTGCCCAGAGATATGATCCTAGCACACCTGTCACCTGCTTGCCTGTCTTGGACCCACTCTCTGGGAACCAGTTCAATTCCAGCATCCTAATACACACTGTCTGGTCTCCCTAGTTCAGCTTGCCCTCCCTAACAATGGCCCCTTTGGCAGAGCAGCTTATTCTTAATGCTAACAGGAGGTACCACTTACAGAACACTTGCTGAGTGTTCAGTTCCCATCAAAGAAAGCCCTGTGGGGCATATCCTTTGATCATGCTTGTTTTATAGACAAACTTTTGGGGCTTAGGTTAAGAAACTTTCGAAGGGGCAAACTAATAAAGTGGCAAAGCCAAGCTTTGAACCTATCACTCTCCTGCTTCAGAATTCATATCCTTAACTCATGGACTCCCATTTAATTATTTGTTTATTCTTTCATTGTTTGGTGAAAGCGTATATTAAAAATTCTATTTTTTTTTTTTTGTGGGGTGGGGATCATGCTTTCTGTCACTTTGCAGAAACAAATAAAAGTTTAGCTGAACCCTCAGTTAAGATCTTTCCAGTGTGATGATTCAACACCATATTCTAACTATAAGGATACTCAGAGGAAGGAGGATGCCATCCAGAAGTCTAGCATCTTTGTAAGGCACGATTTTTGCTAGGTAAAATGGCTCATTTTAAGGCATTTTAAGGATTTTTGCTAGGTAAAATGGCTCATTTAATGGCATTTTAAGGCATCTTTGTAAGGCATGATTTTTGCCAGGTAAATGGCTCATTGAACTAAAGGGAGGAGGGGTCCTGTGGTCACATTTACCTCCAAGCCCTTCTCTGCACCCTTTTCCTTCCTTCCTTCCCCTCTCTCCCTCCCACCCTGCAAGCTTACCTTGGTTAGGAAAGCATATTCTGAGAAAATCAAAAGGAAAAGTGATGTGCGCGATTCAGGCCGCTATGACACACACACACTTAACTTTGCAGCCTATGGATTCTGCTTTCTAATAACTTGCCCTCAACCTGACCCCAGCGAGTGGATTAGAAAGTTCTTTCCCCTACCCCCATTTTCACCTGTTATTCACACTGTGAGCAGGAGGAGCCTTTTCACCCTCGCTGTTGGGCTGAACTTGCTCCGCGGTTTGTTCTTGGCTGGGTCAGGAACTCTGGTAGAGGGAAACAAGTGCCCTGTCTCTGCCAGGCTGGGACTTCGCGAGTCACTCACCTGTAGGGGAGGTCCGAGGTCCGCGCGGGCTCAGGGGCGGCGCGTGTCTCCTCCCAGAGCATGGCTCGGCCGGGAGCGTGCAGTGCCCCCCACGCGATCAGCGATCCTAGAGCCCAAGGAGCTGTTAATTATTTCTTCTTTTCGCCACAGCAGGGAAGTGTAAGAAACCTGAGCCACTCCCTGTGCCTCAGTGCATGTTGGGAGTGTTTACTTTCTTTCTTAGGAACAGCTGATAGGTACAATCCTTTGCTCTCTGCCACACTTCTTGAGAAATGAATGGACATTCTAGTTAACGCTTTAACCACGGGATTTGACTGATGCTAATCTCTATTCTCCAGTCCACCCAGAATGTAGGTAATTGGTCTGTGAGAAATGACACCAACCAACACTGAACGCCATTATTCATGTCTTTCTTTTTAAGATTTTTCTTTTCCAATTTGAGATTTGTTAATTTTCTTTCCTTGTTCTAACACATTTTCCTGCTAGCACTTTTTTTCACCCAGAGCAGCGTTTCACGCTTCAGGGTGCAACAGGACCACGTATGTATTCTGCTAAACCCAGGTACCATCACCTGTGAGACTCTGATTTAGTAGGCCATGGATACGCTTTTATATAAGCTCCACAGAAGGAACTGGTAGACATCAAATTTGAAAATGAACATAATGAAACAAAACAGAGGAAATAAATGATAATTTAGTCATTATCTATTGAATTGGATTTGGGGGCTTTGTTTTTTGCCAGTACCTCCAATTTCAAAAGGACACCAAAAAGTCATAGAAACTGTTAAATAACAGATGCTGCGGAAATATGAAGTACATTTATACACACTCACACCCACACACACATACACACATCTTTAAGGATCATTGTTATTTTACTGGTTTCCTATGTAAAGCAACTATTCATAATTTTTTAAACATAATAGGTTATTTTACAAGTGTAAACCTGAAATTCAATCTGATTCCTACAAACAGTTCAGCAGGCAGAGTTAATTTCTGGTATCGTTCGTGTTCAAATGTCAGACAAAGAGAATGACTCTAGATGTTCAGGTTGCATGTTTGTCATAGCACTTTAAGTAGGATCCTAAATGTTCAAAAGGTGAGACAGGCCAGGTGCAGTGACTCACGCCTCTAATTCCAACACTTTGGGAGACCAAGGCTGGTGGATCACTTGAGCCCAGAAATTCAAGACCAGCCTGGACAACATGGCAAAACCCTGTCTCTACAAAAAAATCCAAAAAAAAAAATTAGCCCAGCATGATGGGGTATGCCTATAGTCCCAGCTACTCAGGAGACTGAGCTGGAAGGATCACTTGAGCCTGGGAAGTCGAGGCTGCAGAGAGCCAAGATTGCACCTCCGCGCGGACCACAAGCAAGACCCGACTCAAAAACAAAAGAAAACGGCCGGGCATTGGCAGCGTGGCTCAAGCTGTCCCTTAATCCAGCATTTGGCGAGCCGAGGTGGTCCGAGGTCAGGAAGTCGAAGACCCTCCTGGCAACACGGTGAAACCCCGTCTATACTAAAAATCAAAAACTAGCCGGGCATGGTGGCGGGAGCCGTAGTCCCAAGCCACTCGGAGGCTGAGGCAGGGAATGGGGGAAACCCAGGAGGCGGAGCTTGCAGTGAGCGAGATCGGCCACTGCACTCCAGCCGTGGTACACAGCGAGACTCCGTCTCAAAAAAAAAAAAAAAAAGAAGCAAGAAAGAAAAAGGAGAAGAAAAAAAATCAGGCAGTTTATTTATTCAACCTATGGTGTGTGGAGACCAGGAACTATCAAATTTATCATTCTTTGAGCAAATGGTTTTATTGGATCACAATCAAAGATTTTACAGTCTTATGTTAGGACAAGTGTAACTTAGTATTACTTGTAGGTATTAATTTGATCGTCATGTTGGCTCCATAACTCTCTGATATGTGCCTGCTGGTATGGACTGACCTTTGAATGATGACTAGCAGGACCTGGAGTGGTTACACCTCTAGGTTCCAAGATATCTTGCTCAAATCCATGCTCCACCTCCATTGTCTGCACTTGAAGTGGGTCGTTTGCTTATTGTCAGTATCATGGCAACATTCTTTTGCATCTTTTATCTGCAAGCATTGGATTTGGGGGCTTTGTCTTTTGCCAATACTTCCAATTTTTTTTTTTTTTTTTTTTTTTTTGAGAGGGAGTCTAGCTCTGTTGCCCAGGCTAGAGCGCAGTGGCCAGATCTCAGCTCACTGCAAGCTCTGCCTCCCGGGTTTACGCCATTCTCCTGCCTCAGCCTCCTGAGCAGCCTCCCACCCGCCACCTCACCCGGCTAGTTTTTTTTTTTTTTTGCATTTTTTAGTAGAGACGGGGGGGTTTCACCGTGTTAGCCAGGATGGTCTCGATCTCCTGACCTTGTGATCCGCCCGACTCGGCCTCCCAAAGTGCTGGGATTACAGGCTTGAGCCACCGCGCCCGGCGATACCTCCAATTTCAAAAGGACACCAAAAAGGCTGAGAAACTGTTAAATGGCAGATGCTGTGGAAACTTTTATTCTGATGTCTGCTTTTCAACTGGTTTTCTTTCTGAAACTTTTATTCTGATTACTGCTTTCCAACAGGTTTTCTTTACTTAGAGGCTTAGTGACTTCTTTTGCTTTTTAGTGTTTTATTTGTTTGTAAATATGTAATTTTTATTTGATAATATAAAAGTATATAATTGCACAAGTGCAATGTGGAAAATCTGAAAAACACAGAAATGTAGAGGACAAAAATCACCTATAATTCCATCTCTCAAGTATAATCATTATAAACAATTTGTTGAATGTCTTTATTGACTTATTTTCCCTGTAGATGTTTATCACAATGCTATTACATTCGGTTGTTGGTTTTTAGCCTGCTTTCATCACATTTTAACTGGCTGCTCTGTATTGCACCAAATGAAAGTACCGATACTTATTTCATCATTATGATAAACTTATATTGCTATAAACAACACTGCAGTGAATGATTACACATGACTCCACGCAAGCTTGACTATACCTTTTAGATACATTTCAAAAATTGAAGTTGCCAGATGTAAGGCAATGTGCATTTTGAAGAATTTCCCTCCTTAAAATAATCGTCAGTTTTACACTCCCAGGGCAGCTAACATGGGTTATTATACTTCTTTTAAACATTCATCAATTTGAAAGGTAAAAAAATCCCTGTCTTATTTTAAATATATATGTTATCATACCTGCAAGTTTGGGCTCTTTGGACTTCGCACTTTTGCTTTATTGTTTATTGGATTCTTTGCTCATCTTTTTTCTTATTGTCTTGTAAGTTCTCTTTATATATTAAACATATCAACTCTTCATCATATATGCTGTGACTATATTTTCAAGGTGATTTGTTTACCTTTTAGTCTTGTCTATGGTATTTTTGACATACAAAAGTTTAAAATTTAGATAGTTGAATCTATTATTTTCTTTATCAGTTACATTACAGCTTTATAAAATCTTTCCCATCCTTAGAGTATATAAAATGTACATATATTGTTTCTTCTAGTTTTCTAAGATTTAGATATTATTTATGAAATTGAATATTTCAGCCCATCTAGACTTTATTATATTAAACACCATGAAATTTAGATCTAACTTAATTTTTCTAAGTTATTAGTTTGTTAACTGAGTCATGTTTATTAAATAACTGCAGATTATAAAATTTATGAAGGTAAGAACCATGTCTGTCTTATCCTCTATTTTAACCACTAAGCTTAGCACAGTGACTGGCAGACCCATGGTTGCTCAGATTAAATGTTTAACTAGCAGTCTTGATTTCTTTCTTTCCCTCTTTCCATGCCCAGTAAATTAGCAAGTCCTGATGTTGTATCTCCACTGCTACCACCTTATATCAGGCCAGCATCATCTCTTGCTTGGATACCACAAATGACCTCCGAACTGGGCTTTATGCCTGCACTCTTATCCTACTACAGTCCATTCTCCACCTGTAGCTAGCGTAATCTTTTATAAGCAATATCCAGACTACAATACCACTTCTGCTTTTCTTGATTTAAAGGCTTTCTAGTGGTTGCACTGTATATCTGGAATAAAATCTACATCTGAACTGCTTACCATGCCCTACAATGCCCCACACGACTGGTTCATCCCTGCTTCTTTGACCTTTTTGATTTTCTGCTTCCTTGGTACTAACTTTAAACTTGCTGCCCTGGTTAATTTTTATTTCTGGAACAGACTAAACTTCTTCCTGTCTCGCTGCCTCTGTATTTGACATTGATTCAGTTAAGAAAACTCTGCCCTGGTCATAGGTAGTTTCTTTTCATTACTATGTCTTTTTCCTCAAACATTATCTCCTTAGAAAGGCTTCCTATGACCACTCTATTCGAAGAAGGCTTCCAATCTTTCTGTATTATAGCACCCTGTTTTATTGTATTTGTGGCAATTATCATTAGCTAATTGTGTTTTATTGTTTGGGGTTACCTCTTTATTTTATGCCTCCTGTCATTAAAATATAAACTCTAAGAGATCAGGAACCTTGACTTGTAGGTTCACTTCTCTATGCTCAGTGTCTAGAACAGTGTGTGGTCCCCTGAGGATCAAGAAACACTGGATCATGAAAAAATAGTAACAATAAATAAGCGTTGAGTAAATATAGATCACACTGTTTCTTGATTTGAAATGACACTTTAATCAAACACTGAGGGCATACATATTTTTTGCCTTACACTCCATTTCATATCTGAAGCTGTACTTAAAGAATGTGTGCTAACGTGCAGGTTTGTTACATATGTATACTTGTGCCATGTTGGTGTGCTGCACCCATCAACTCGTCTGCACCCATCAATTCGTCATTTATATCAGGTATAACTCCCAATGCAATCCCTCCCCCCTCCCCCCTCCCCATGATAGGCCCCGGTGTGTGATGTTCCCCTTCCCGAGTCCAAGTGATCTCATTGTTCAGTTCCCACCTATGAGTGAGAACATGCGGTGTTTGGTTTTCTGTTCTTGTGATAGTTTGCTAAGATA
>NW_016827678.1:1443973-1456297 GCF_001698545.2 Rhinopithecus bieti
TTAAAGTATGATAATAATAATAATAATAATAATAATAATAATAATAATAAAGAATGTCTGCTAGGGAAGGAAAAAAGGAAGCACAAGCAGTGTAGCCCCAAACAATGAGGGGACTCCCAGTAAAATCCTAGCTGGAAAATTGCCTTAAAGAGGAAGCCAGGCCTTCACAAAGAGGCAATGTGTTAATTACATTTCCAATATGTAAAACTTAAAATAAATATATTTTACAACTGGAAATTTTGCCATAAAGATTTTAGTAAATTACAGCAACCATAACAGTTGAAGATTTTTGGAAAATTCCAACATTTATCTTGAACTTGAAGAATAAACCATCACTTCCTGTTTCAGCTGAGGAACATGTACTGCTTTTCTGTGAAAACAGACAAGAAGTTTAATTAAAAAAAAAAAAAACTTCGTTGAGAAAAGTAAGAGAGGAGAAATTTCCTTTAAAAATGTACACAGAACTTTAATTAAAACAGTGCTGTTACTGATGTACAAATCATTTTAAAACTTTTGGATAGTTGACGAATTTTTTAAAAGCCTCACCTTTCCAAAGTTATATATCATAAGGTTCAACAGTGACTTTTGAGTAAGGCCATGATTTGTCATGATGATGGGGATAAGTGCAACACAGCCATTTTTACAACTTCAACAATGAAAATTATTTTCATTAATTAATGAAATTAATTTTTATTTCCAAAGCTTTTTCTTCTCTAAGAAAGTTTCTTATCTAAGAAACTCTAAGAGACAGTTTCTTATCTTCAATATAGACTGTTTTACAATAACATAATGGAGAGTGGAAATAATCTAGTTGAATAATTCCTTGGAAAATTAATCTTTTCCAAGCAGATGCAGAGATGGTAATACAAAGACAAATAAGACAAAAATCTCCTCTCTCAAGGAGCTGACAATCCTCAACCTCAAGACAAGAAATTTAAAAGCATGCATACTTTCAAAATTCAGTGACAGAAAGAAACCCAGATTGTAATGTTGTTTTGATAGACTTTAATAGGTACAAAGTGAAATTATTATTTTTTTAAATGTGAAGACCAATTTTCAAAAAAATGAAATGGGCAGTAATCATTTTCCCACCCCACAGTTACTGCCTTTTAAAATTGGTTATTGTCTATAAAACATAAAGAAATCCAATTAAATGTAACAGTGATTGCCATTTTTCGAAATATGGCACTTAATCAATTTTGACTTTTTAAACATTGTTGATTTTCTTATTGCATGTTTGATTTCTTTTTTCAAAAATTACATTTTATTGTGTATATTTGAGGTTTACAACATGATGTTATGGGATACATACAGATAGTAAAATAGTTACTATGGTTAACAAACCTACACAGGGACTTTTTTGGTGACGAGAACAGCTAAAATATACTTATTTAACAAAAATTCCAAATATAATACAATTCTATTAACTATGGTCCTCAAGTTGTACATTAGATCTCTAGACTCGTTCATCTTACATATCTACTGCTTTGTATTATTTGATGTACATCTTCCCATTCCCTCTGCCCTGCTCCTCTTGTCCCTGGCAACCACTGTTTTATTCTCTTTGTATTTTGACCATTTTTTCCTTTTTAGATTCTATATATAAGTGAGATAGTGAGATTATGCAATATTTTTCCATCTGTGTCTGGCTTATTTCACTTAGCATAAGGTCCTCCAGGTACATCCATGATGATAAAAGTGTCAGGATATCCTTTTTAGGGCTGAATAATATTCACACACACACGTATACATGTAACATTTTCTCTGTCCATTCATGTATTAATGGACAATTAGGAATTAGATTGTTTCTGTATCTTGGCTATAATGAATAATTCTGCATTGAACATGGGAGTACAGATATCTTTATGGAGTGGTGATTTCATCTTATTTGGTTATATACCCAGAAGGGAAATTGCTGGGTCACATGGTAATTCTATTTTTAATTTCTTTAAGAATCTCCATTCTGCTTTTCATAATGGCAGTACTAATCTGTATTCCTATCAACAGTATACTGGGCTTTCATTTTCTTGACACCTTTACCAACATTTGACATCTCTTGTCTTTTTGGTAATAGCCATCCTTATGAGTGTGAGGTAATATCTCATAATGGTTTTAATTTGCATTTCCCTGATGATTAGTGACAGTGAGCAACTTTTCGTATATGTATTGGCCATTTTTACGTCTTATTTGGAGAAATGTCTATTCAGGTCTCTGACCCATTTTTTAATTGGGTTGTTTTACAGCTATTAATTCTAAGAGTTCTTTATAATATTAATCCATTAGCAAACATGTAGTTTACAAATATTTTTTCTCAATCTATAGGTTTCCTTTCCAGTTTGTTGATTTGTTTCCTTCACTTTGTTTAATACAATTCTATTTATTTATTTTTGCTTCTATAGCCTGGGATTTTGGTGTGATGCACAAAAACTCATTGCCAAGGCCAATGACAAGGAGTTTTCCCCTATATTTTCTTCTAAAAATGTTATGGTTTCAGGTCTTACATTTAGCTGTTTTATCCATTTTGAGTTGATTTTTGTGTATGGTGTAAGATAAGGACCCAATTTCATTTTTTTTTCATGTGGAAACCCAGTTTTCCCAGCACCATTAATTGAAGAGACTATTTCCCTATTGTGTCCTCTTGGTGCCCTTATCAAAAATTAGTTGACTTTATATGTTTGGATTTATTTCTGGGTTCCATATGCTGATCTATGTGTTTCTGTTGCCATGCTAGTGCCATACTGTTTGAATATTATAACTGTAATATAAATTTAAATCAGGAAATATGTAGCTTCCAATTTGTTTTTGTCTCAGTATTGATTTGGCTATTCAGGATTCTTTGAGGTTCCATACAAATTTTAGAATTTTTTTTCTATTTCTGTGAAGAAGACTATTGGAATTTTGATAGGGAATGTGTTAAATCTGTATGTCGCATTGGGTAGTACAGACATAAATAATGTTAATTCTTTTCATCCATGAACATGACATATCCTTCCATTTATTCATGTGTTTTTCAATTTCTTTCATCAATATTTTATTGATGGTTTTCAGTGTACAAATCTTTCACTTCCTTGGTTAAATTTATTCCTACGTATTTTATTTTTGATGCTATTGCTTACAGTATTTTAAAATTTCTTTTCAGCTGGTCATTATTTATTTGTAGAGATGCTACTTGATTTTGTATGTTATTTTGTATCTTGTAACTTTACTAAATTCATTTATTCATTTATTAGATTTTTGGAGACTCTTTGGGGTTTTCTACACTTAGGAATAGAAGTTGTGAGAGTGGACATCCCTATCTTGTACTAGATCATAGTCGAAAAGCTTTCAATTGTTTCCCATTAATTATGATGTTAATGGCATTTATTATGTTGAGAAATTTTCTTTCCCTATCTAAACCATTAAGAGTTTTTTTTTATCAAGAAATGATGCATAACTTTGTCAAATGCTTTTTCTGCGTCACTTGCCATGATATTGTGGTTTCAATCTTTCAGTCCGTTAATGTGACCTATCACAGTGATTAATTTGTTTATGTTAAACCAACTTTCATGCCAGGGATCAATCCCACTTGATCATGATGTATAATCTTTTTGATGTGTTGTTAAATTTGATTTGCCAATATTTTATTGAGGATTTTTGTATCAATGTTCATCAGAGATACTGGCTTATAGGTTTCATTTCTTATGGTGTTTTTATCTGGTTTAGGTATCATAATGATGCTGGCCTTTTAAAATGTGTGTTTGGAAGTATCCCCTCTACCTTTATTTTTTGGAAGAGTTTAAGAAGTATCACTAATAATTCTTTAAATTTTTGGTAGAATTGATCCATGAAGTCATCTGACCCTGGGCTTTTCTTTGTTGGAAAGTTTTTAATTACTTCTTCAATCTCTTTATTTGTTCTTTGTCTGTCCAAGCCTTTTATTTTTTCCTCATTCAATCTTGGTAGGCTATATTTGTCTAGGTATTTATTTATTTCCTCTAGGTAATCCAATTTGTTGCCATATAATTTTTCATAATAGTCACTTATGATTCTTTTTTATATCTGAGGCATGTTTAATAATGCCTTCACTTACATTTATGATTTTATCTATTTGAGTCTTCTCTCTCCCTCTTTTTCTTTCAATCTAGCTAGAGGTTTGTCAGTTTTGTTAACTTTTCAAAGAATCAATTTTGTGTTTTTTTTGCTTTTCCTATGGTTTTTCTTCTTCTTTTTGTTATTTCTTCTGAAAAAAACCTGGGATACATGTGCAGAATGTGCAGGTTTGTTACATGGGTATACGTGTGTCATGGTGGTTTGCTGCACCTATTCACCTGTCCTCTAAGTTCCCTCCCCTCATCCCCCACCCCACAACAGGCCCCAGTGTGTGATGTTCCCCTCTCTGTGTCCACGTGTTCTCAATGTCCAGCTCCCACTTATGAGTGAGAACATGTGGTATTTGTTTTTCTGTTCCTGTGTTAGTTTGCTGAGGATGATGGCTTCCAGCTTCATCCATGTCCTTGTAAAGGACATGATCTCATTCCTTTTTATGGCTACATAGTATTCCATGGTGTATATGTGCCACATTTTCTTTACCCAGTATATCATTGATGGGCATTTGGGTTGGTTCCATTTCTTTGCTATTGTAAATAGTGCTGCAATAAACATATATGTGCATGTGTCTTTATAGTAGAATGATTTATATTCCTTTGGGTATATACCCAGCAATGGGACTGCTGGGTCAAGTGGTATTTCTGGTTCTAGATCCTTGAGGAATTGCCATACTGTCCATACTGTCTTCCACAATGGTTGAATTCCCACCAACAGTGTAAAAGCATTCCTATTTCTCCACAGCCTTGCCAACATCTATTGTCTTCCCATTGCTTGTTTCTATCATGTTTGTCAAAGATCAGATGGTTTATTCTATATATATCTGCTCTTATCTTAATTTTTTTTCTTTTACTAACTTTCAGTTTAGTTTGTCCCTTGTTTGCTGGCTCCTTGAGGATAAAGCTAGGCTATTTATTTGGGATCTTTCTTCTTTAATGTAGGTATTTATTGCTATCAACTTTCCTCTTATAACTTAATTTGCTGTATCTCATAGGTTTTGTTATGTTGTATTTCCAATGTTTGTTCCAAGATATTTTTCAATTTTTTAAAAGAAATTCTTCTTTGACTCATTGATTGTTCTGGAGCATGTTGTTTAATTTCTGCCTGATGGGCAGAGTGCAGCAGCAACTGAGATGGGTAGGGCACAGCAACTTGCCCCCACAGGATAAGGTGTAGAAGCAGCTTGTTTCAGGAATGGCAGGCCACCAGGTGGGGGTGATAAAGCAGTGACAAAGTCTCAAGGATGGATATTCACCCCGAAGCAGGAATAATCCAGCAGTAGTTCTAGTTCAATAATGGCATAGCACAGTAGCCACACAGACCACAGGGAGTGGGACAGAGTGTTGGCAACTTCTCTAGGGGCAGTGCATCTGTGTGGACTCCAGGCAGCTCCCTCAGCTGGGCTTAGCTCCTGAGACACTACAGGAGTCCCCATTGCTGAGGGATTATAGGTGCCTAAGGTAGCAATGGGGTCTGCTGGGTCCCTTTAGTTTACCTTTTCTCTGCAGGGAGAAGTTCCTCGTTATCTGGAGCTGACTGGGGAGTGGGGTAGCAGAGGCTATGGGTTTCTTTCTCTTTTCTATGTGGCCATCCTAGGTTTCTATGCTCTACAAAATTTCTGCTGCTCCTTTGATGTATTCAAGCGGTCTCCTTTAGTTATTTTCATCAAAATATAGTTATTTTTTGTTGTTTTTGTTGTCTTTGTGGGATAAATGAGTGCAAGAGGTCCCTACTTGGTCATTGTGCTCTAGCCAGTTTTGATTTGTATTCTGTTTCTCTATTCCTTTGTTTTAAACACACACACACACACACACACACACACACACACACACACACACAGAGTTTTTAATATCATACAAGATAACACAAACTTTTGGGGAAATAAATTAAACAATAATATATTACATAAAACACTTAACTCCAAGGGCCAGCAGCTTGTAAGAAATATAAGTCAATGTACTTTCATCTGAATATCAGCAATTGAATGATACTAAATGTCATGGTAGACTGAAAATTCTTAGGAATGCATTGTTACAGTGACAATATTTACAAACAAAAAATTGAAATATTTTGTTGGTCTAATATGGTCCGAAATCTGAGCTAAAATACATGAAATTAGTATTTCACTAGGAAATCATTTATCTAATCATCCTGTTGCTTATAGTACACACTTGCCTCAGTAGTTATTCTTGAAGGTGTGTGTGTGTGGGTATGGATTTTAATTTTTTTTTTTAGTTTTAATTTAGAAGTGCTCATGCATATTGACACACTTAGAATGTTATGAAGACTTCCAAGATGGCAGATTGAAGGCAGTGTTAGCATGTCTTTTCCATTTGAAAAGATAGAATGGCATACAGAGATTCACACTGTGAATTTTTTCTAAGAAGCAATACAGGAACTTAACAGGAAAACTGAAAGACACCAAAAGACACTTTGAAAGAAGTGGCAGACTGTAGCCTACACCATGAACCAGGTAGAAAACAAAAAGTCCTTATAGTGTGAGAGGGACATAAACTGCGTCCAGGATATACACTCCCCCTGGGAACCTTGCAATCTAGGCTGCAGAGGAAGGCCTTAACACTACCCAGCACTGGAACTGATTTAGGGAGCAGTGGGTAATATAAAAGTAGGAACAGCACAGGAAGAGCCTTGTGTCCATTTCCAGTCTCCAGTATGGACAGAGGGAAGCTATTTCTGATTCTGCCTCAGATGGGACCTCACAAAAGTCTGCGAGCTATATCAGGCAGTGGTTACAGGTTGAGAGAAACTCCCAACTGAAATTCGTGACATATTCTCAAGTGGTGATAAACTCTCTTGGCCAGAACCAGGGGGCAAGTGGGAAGTGTGCTGCAGCCATGAGCACAGGATCTGGGTGCTCCAGCTTTGCAGGCATGACCCGAAGCCATGGTTACTGTCTCCCCAGGAAGGCTTATGGCCTGGGGCAGATTTGAGTTCTGAGTGCAGACTGCCTGGAACCTAGCTAGCTGCTGCCAGTGGAACACTGAGGGTGTGGGACCTGCCTTGACAAAATCTTAGGAGCTCAGTGGGGCTTACTAACCTCTGCTACTCCCCACTCCCTGTGCAAACTCTTCTGTGGAGCAGAAGCAGTTACACACTCCTCTCTGGAACATTACCCCAGTGGCCAGAGCACTACATTCCAACCCCCACAGGTGCCACTGCTTTCCTTGCACACACAGAGCCGGAGCATAGACCTGCCTGACCCAGTCCCAACCTGGCTTTACCCCTCCATCCACCCTGGTAGTTTAACACAAAGGACAAAAAATTTGGGATGCTTCATGTCCTCACCTATCACCTGAGAAACCAGAGTACCTCCCCTGAGTAACAAAGCAGGAACAAATCCTACCGCTACAACTGCAGCTGGCACTCTTTTGCAAGTGCCACCTCCTGGCTAGAGGTCATCTGGCACAGTCCATTACAGCATCTCCAGGTAGACTAACACTGTGCCCAGTAAAGGGAAAACATGTGTGTGACCTCAGCTATCACCATTGCCTGCAGCAACCTGACTAACCAAGAGGTCCTGAGTCTGTCCATGTGACCACTTTATTACCACTACAACTTGCATTTCAGAAAGTCAACTCACTAAGGCTATTTATGACCAAGGAATCTCACAGAATGTACGTCACTCCCCTGCCACCCTCAACAGAGCTGGCACTCGTACCAGTTGCTGAGACACTAGAAGACAGGTCACATCACAAGATCCCTTGCAGACATTTGGCAGCACCAGTCTGGAGTGTAGCGTTCTCACTAGATGGCTACATCCAGAGGAGCAGCAGCATTCACAGTAGTCTGGCTCTCAGGGACTCCTACTCCTATGGGAAGGGGGAATGCACCATCTCAAGGGACTGTCCCATGCATGGGACAAAAGAATCCAGATGACATGCTTTTTGAGTCCCAGAACTTTCTGTGGATGGAAAATTGCTTTTGGCAGAGGAACAGGTGCAGTGCTGGGCTCATTGGGGAAAGTCTGCAGTTCTACCCCAAAAGTCAGGCAGCCCTGGTGCTTCTGAAGGATCTTGGAGAAGGAAATTTTTTTTCTCCCATCGTCCACCACTGCAGATACAGCCGAGGCTTTGCCCATTGGAGCTCAGCATGATTACACCGATAGGTAGCCTTTCTGGAACACTTCAGGGGGACTGCATCCCCTGGTGCAGAAGGAGTACCTTTTAGATTTAGGCTTGTATGAGGGGTAGAGTTGCAATGTCTCTTTACTTGGAACATCAATGTTTCTGCAAATGAAATAGGTATTCTGATGTGACTAGCCAGAACCCTGGGTAAGGAGTATGTCTAGGAGGTGAATAGCTTTCCTGCTGGACTGGCAGGAGAGCTGAGGTGGCTACCACCATTTGCCCTTATAAGACCTCAGCACATTTCACTGAGAGCTCCTCCAGCCACCTTTGTCAAGACTGAGACTTCTGCCCAACATTGGGCATTGCATCTACCCACCTGCTTTAGCCAAAACTAGTTTCTACACAGGGACACCTCCCCCACTGGCCTAAAGCCTAAACTCTTCAACCCAGTATATAAAATATTGGGGAAAATGAATTTAAAGAGTACACACAATGGGAGAATGAGATAAACTTCAAAAGATCTCTGCCATTCCAATTCTACAGCAGAAAGTGAACTTGCTCATGCACTGTGCACATTGCTACTACAACCGGCATCTGAGAAAGCCATCATCCAAAGACTTTCTATAATCAAAGAACCCATACAGACTCTTCATCCCTGAAAGCACCAAGAACTGAGTTAGTACACAATAAACTATAACCATTAAAGTCACATCCTTAAGGGGAAAATAAATTGAACAAAAAGTCAATAAAAATAAATTTAAGAATTATCAGAATAAATAGTCTACCTAAATGAGAAGGAATCAGGAAAATAAATCTGGTAATATGACAAAACAGGATTCTGTAACACTCCCAAAAGATCACACTAGCTCTCCAGCAATGGATCCAAACAAAGATGAAATCTGTGAAATGCCAGATAATGAATTCAAAAGGTTGATTATTAAGCTATTAGAGATACCAGAGAAAGGTGAAAACCAACATAAAGAAATAAAAAAAATGAGGATATGAATGAAAAATTCTCTAAAGAGATTAATATTTTAAAGAGAAACCAATCAGAACTTCTGGAAATAAAGACACATTTAGGAAATTACAAAATACAGTGGAAAGTTTTAATAATAGAGTAGACCAAGTAGAGAAAAGCATTCCAGAACCTGAAGACGAGGCTTTCTAGTTAATCCAATCAGACAAAAATAATGAAAAGAGAACAAACAGAAATGAACAAAGTCTTCAATAAATATGAGATTATGTAAAATGGCCAAACCTAGAATAATTGGTGTTCCTGAAGGAGAAGAGACAGCAAAAAGCTTGGAAAACTTATTTGAGGGAATAATTAAGAAAACCTTTCTTGGCCTTGCTACAGATTTAGATGTCCAAATATAAGAAGCATAAAGAACTCCTGGGAGATTTATTGCAAAAACAAAACAAAACAAAACAAAAAAACCAGTTCACCAAAGCATGTAGTTATCAGGCTATCTAAAGTGAAAGAAAGAATTCTAAGAACAGTGAGACAAAGACATGAGGTAGCCCATAAAGGAAAATCTATCAGACTAAGAGCAGACTTCTCAGCAGAAACCTTAGAAGACAGAAGGGATTATGGTCCTATCTTTAGCCTCCTTAAACAGAAAAAAACTAAGTTTCATAACTGAAAGAGAAAGAAAGTCATTTTCAGACAAACAAATGCTGAGGAAATTTGTCACTTCCAGATCAACCTTACAAGAATGCTAAAAGGAGTTTTAAATCTTGAAATAAAAAGTCAAATGCACCTGAAACTTACATGGCCTATAAAACAAATAACACAATGAAGAAAACAAAAGAGTCTAGGTAACAATTAACATGATGACTGGAACAGTACCTCACATCTTTATATTAATGTTGAATGTAAATGATCTAAATGTTGTTTAAAAGATATAGATGGGCCGGTCGCGGTGGCTCAAGCCTGTAATCCCAGCACTTTGGGAGGCCAAGACGGGCGGATCACGAGGTCAGGAGATCAAGACCATCCTGGCTAACCCGGTGAAACCCCGTCTCTACTAAAAAAAAAAAAAAAAAAAAAAAAAAAAAAAAAAAAAAAAAGATATAGATTGGCAGAATGAATTTAAAAAATCACAAACCAAATATCTACTGTCTTCAATACACTCACTGAACATATAAGGATTCATAAAAACTTAAAGTAAATGGGTAAAAAATGATATTCCATGCAAATGGAAACCCAAAGTGAGTAGGGGAAGCTATTCTTGTATCAGGTAAAATAGACTTTAAAGCAACAATGGTAAAAAAGACAAAAAAAAAAAAGTCATTATATAATGATAAAAGGATCAATCCAACAAGGACATATTACAATCCTAAATGTATATGAACCTAACACTAGAGCTACCAGATTCATAAAACAATTACTACTAGACCTAAGAAATGAGATAGACATTAATACAATACTAGTGGAGGACTTCAACACTCCACTCACAATACAAGACTAATCATCAAGACAGAAAGTTAACAAAGAGACAATGGACTTAAACTAAATCTAGAACAAATGAACATAACAGATATTTACAGAACATTCTACGCAAGAACTGCAGAATATAAATTCTCCTCATCAGCACATGGAGTATTCTCCAAGATAGAACATATGATAGGCCACAAAACAAATCTCAATAAATTAAAATAAATTGAAATCATCAAGTGTCTTCTCAGACCCCAGTGGAATAAAACTAGAAATCCACCACAAAAGGAACTCCTAAAACTATACAAATAGATGGAAATTAAATAACCCGCTCCTGCATTTTTGGGTTAACAATAAAATCAAGATAGAAATTAAAAATTCATTGAAATAAATGACACAAGTTATAAAAACTTCTGGGATACAGCAAATGGAATGTTAAGGGTAAAGTTTATAGTGCTACATACCTACATTAAAAAGTCTGAAAGAGCACAAATTGACAACCTAGAAACTAGAGAAATAGGAACAAACCAAACCTAAAGCTAGCAGAGGAAAAGAAATAAAGAAGATCGGAGCAGAACTAAATAAAATTGAAACAAAAAACACAAAAGATCAATGAAATAAAAACCTGATTATTTGTATTAGTAAATAAAATTGATAGATGCTTAGCCAGAATAACCAAGAAAAAGAGAGAGAAGATTCAAAGAAACTCAATTAGAAATAAAAATGGAGACATTACAGATGTCAATACAGAAATACAAAAGATCATTTGAGAGTACTATGAACACCTCTATGCACACAAATTAGAAAATCTAGAGGAAATGGACAAATTCCTGGAATCATACAGCCCTCTCAAACTAAATTAGGAAAAAATAGAAAACCTGAACGTACCAATAACAAGCAGTGAGATTGAATCAGTAATTTCAAGCTTGCCGACAATAAAAAAAGCCCAAGGCCAGATTAATTCATAGCTGAATTCTACCAGACATTCAAAGAAGAGTTGGTACCAATCATACTAAAATTATTCTAAAATACAGAGAAGGAGGAAATGTTCTCTAAATAATTCTAGATGCCAATATCACCCTGATACCAAAACTGGGAAAGGACATTACAAGAAATGAAAACCATGGACCAATATCCCTGATGAACATAGATGCAAAGATCCTCAAACAAATACTAACTAACCAAATCCAACAATATATAAAAAAGATAATACAAAATGATCAAGTGGGTTTTATCCCAGAGATGCAGGGGTGGTTTAACATACACAAGTCAATAAATGTGGTACACCTCCTAAACAGAATTTAAAACAAAACCATATAATCATCTCAACAGATGCAGAAAAAACATTTGATAAAATACAGCATCTCTTTATGATATAAACCCTCAAGAAATCCTCAAGAAGCATAGAAGGGACATACCTCAAAATAATTACCACCATATTTGACAAGCCCGCAGCCAACATTATACTAAATGGGAAAAAAGTTGAAAGCATTTTCCCATAGAACAGGAATAAGACAAGGATGTCCACTTTCTCTATTTCTATTCAAAATAGTACTAGAAGTCCTAGTCAGAACAATTAGGCAAGACATGGATGCAGCTGGAAACCATCATTCTCAGCAAACTATCACAAGAACAGAAAACCAAACACCGCATGTTCTCACTCATAGGTGGGAACTGAACAATGAGATCACTTGGACTCGGGAAGGGGAACATCAC
>NW_016827678.1:1456469-1480811 GCF_001698545.2 Rhinopithecus bieti
AAAGAAAGGAAGAAAGAGAGAGAGAGAGAGGAAGGAATTCAAATTGGAAAATAGGAAGTCAAACTATGACTGCTCATCGATGATATGATCATATACCTAGAAAACCCTAAAGATTCTTCCAAAGACCACTAGATTTGATGAATAAATTCAGTAAGGTCTCAGGTTACAAAATCCATGTACAAAAATCAGTAGCATTGCTATATACCAACAATGACCAAGCTGAGAATAAAATCAAGAACTCAATTCATTTTACAATAGTTGCAAAAAAAAAAAAAAATTGTTGGGCTATACTTAACCAAGGAGATGAAAGATCTTTAAAAGGGGAACCACAAAACATTGCAGAAAGAAATCACAAATGGCACAAATAAATGAAAAAGCATCCCATGTTTATGGATTGGAGGAGTCAATATCATAACAATGACAATATTGTCCAAAACAATCTACAGATGCAATGGAATTCCTATCAAGATACCAACACATTTTTTTTACAGTGGTAGAAAAAACAATCCTACACATTTTTTTTTTTTTACAGAGGTAGAAAAAACAATCCTAAAATTTATATGGAACCAATAAAGAGCCTGAATAGCCAAAGCAATCCTAAGCAAAATGAAATAATCTGGAGGCATCATATTACCTGACTTCAAATTATACTACACGGCTATAGTTATCAAAATAGCATGGTATTGGTATAAATGTAGACACATAGATCAATGGAACAGAATAGAGAACCCAGAAATAAAGCCAAAATACTTAAGAGCAACTGATCTTCACAAAAACATACAAAAACATAAGTTCTGGAAAGGACACCTTATTTAATAAATGGTGCACGGAAAACTGGATAGCCACATGTAGAAGAATGAGCTGGGTCCTTATCTCTCGCTTTAAACAAAAATCAACTTAAATCTAAGACCTGAAACCATAAAAATTCTAGAAGATAACCTAGGAAAATCTCTCCTGGACATTGACCTAGATAAATAATTTATGACTAAGACCCCAAAAGCAAATGCAACAAAAACAAAAATAAATAAATGGGACATAATTAGACTAAAAAAATTCCATTAGGCAAAAGAAATATTCATCAGAGTAAACAGACAACCCACAGAATAGGAGAAAATATTTGCAAACTATGCATTGAACAAATGACTAATATCCAGAATGTACAAGGCACTCAAACAAATCAGCAAGAAAAAATTCAATTAAAAAAGGGACAAATGACATGAATAGACATTTCACGAAAGAAGATATACAAATGGCCAACAAGCATATGAAAAAATGCTCAACATCACTAATCATCAGAGATATGTAAACTAAAACCACAATGAGATATCACCTTACTCCTGCAAGAATGGTCATTATTAAAAGTGAAAAAACAGTATATATTGATATGGATATGGATTTGGTGAAAAGGGGACACTTACACACTGCTATGGGGAATGTAAATTAGAATAACCTCTACAGAAATCACTATAGAGGTTCCTTAAAGAACTAAAAGTATATATACCATTTGATTCAGCAAATGATAGATATATCAGATACTACTAGTATTTACCCAAGGGAAAAGAAGTCATTACATCAAAAAGACATTTGCATGTGTATGTTTCTTGCAGCACAACTCACAATTGCAAAGACATGGAACCAACCTATGTGCTCATTGCCCAATGAGTGGATAAATAAAACGGTATATACACACTATGCAATACTAGTCAGCCATAAAAAGAATAAAAAATATATTTTGCAGTAACTTGGAGAAGCTGGAGGCCGTTATTCTAAGTGAACTAAATGAGGAATGGAAAACTAAATACCATATATTCTCACTTACAAGTGAGAGCTAAGCTATGGGTACATGAAGGCATACAGAGTGATATAATGGGCCTTGGAGATTTAGAAGGAGGGGGTAAAATGGGGGTGAGGATAAAAAACTGCATATTGGGTAAACTGAATACTACTTGGGTTACAGGTGCACTAAAATCTTATACTTCACCACTATACAATTCATCCATGTAATCAAAAACTACTTGTACTCCGAAAGCTATTGAAATTCAAAATATTTTTAAAAATGTTATAAATCATTGATTGTAGTTTTTAGGTGGATTCACAACTGCTTTCTGTCCCATCCTTAATAACTTTAGCTACAAGTGGGTCATAGGTGTTTGCATAGTTTCAGAATATATGAGATAGTTGAGTTTATGTTGGTTACAACCGCAACAAACTGCTCCTGGAGCATATCCGGTTTGCACTAAGGGCTCCTTCCTGGGCTAAATTCTTGTGATGTCAAGCAGATCATGGTATACTGACAGAAGTATGGTAAACACTTGAGTGATGTAATTATATACCTTATGGGCAGAGTCTGCATGTACGTTATGACAATACACAAATGTGAAATGAATACTAGTCTATCTGAGCCACTCTTACTTAGGCTATGTAGTTTTCTCCTCTAATTTTCATAGTTCACCTTCGCTTTTGGCATCTAACGTTCTGTGTTTTTTCTGCTTTTATTTCATGTTGGTCCAACAATCCCAGGAATCTTGAGTAGTTCCCAAATTTTGGGGGCACTATCACCTATTTCTTCTGTTTAAATAAACTTTATGGAGGCTTAATTTAGATTGCATGAATAGAATTTACTATCTTTCTCAACTGAATTTTACTACTTTTGTAGAAAATAATCTGTTCATTTGTATGTAGGTCTTTTCCAGAAAATTATCCTGTTTCATGGATACATTTGCCTAACATTATCTCAATACCACATAACATTGATTACTCTTCCTTTATAATACATCTTGCAGTCAGGTTGTATTAATTATCTAGTATTATTATTATTTTGCCAAGTTGTTTTGGCTATTCTAGGTTCTTTGAATTTCCATATAAATTTTAAGATTAGCTTGCCATTTTTACTTAAAATTTAGCTGATATATGTGTCATACATGTACATATATGCAATTTTTAATTTTTTTGTGAATGCATAGTAGGGTGTGTATATTTGGGGGTTATATGAGATATTTTGATACAGGCATGTGATACACAATAATCACATCAGGGCAAATGGGGCATCCATTCCCTCAAGCTTTTATCCTCTATGTTAAAAAATACAATTATACTCTCTTAGTTATTTTAAAGTAAATTTTGTCTATAGTCACCCTGTTGTGTTAGCAAACACTAGGTCTTATTCATTCCCTCTGACTTCTTTTGTACCCACTAACCATCACCCTGTTCCCACCAACCCTACCGAATATTCTATTCTCTGATATTCATCCTTCTACTCCATCTCCATGAGTTCAATTGTTTTAAGTTTTAGTTTTCACAAATAAGTGAGAACATGTGAAGTTTGACTTTCTCTGTCTGACTTATTTTACATAACATAATGACCTCCAGTTCCATCCATATTATTGCAATGACAGGATGGCAGGATCTCATTCTTTTTTATGGCTGAATAGTATTCCACTGTGTATATGCACCACATTTCCCTTATCCATTCATCTGTTGATGGACCCTTAGGTTACATTCAAATCTTGGCTATTGTGGATAATGCTGCAATAAACATGGGCGTGCAGATAACACTAACACTGATTTTCTTTCTCTTGGTTATATACCTAGCTGTGGGATTGCTGGGTCATAGGGTAGTGCTAGTTTCAGTTTTTTGAGGAACCTCCAAATTTTTCTTCATAGTAGTTGTACTAATTTACATTCCCACCAACAGTGTTCTCCATTGTGGTTGTACTAATTTACATTCCCACCAAGAGGAGTTCCTTTTCTTCACATCCTTGCCAGAATTTGTTATTGCCTATCCCTTGGATAAAAACCATTTTAACTGAGGTTAGATGATATCTCATTGTGGTTTTGATTTGCATTTATATGATAATCAACGATGTTGAGTACATTTTCTTAAGTCTGCTTGACATTTGTATGTCTTCTTTTGACAAATATCTATTCACATCATTTTCCCATTTTTTAATCAGATTATCTGATTTTTTTCCTAGGAAGTTGTTTGGGCTCCGTATATACTTTGGTTACTAATCCCTTGTCAGATAGGTAGTCCACAAATATTTTCTCCCATTCTGTGCATTCTCTTCACTTTGTTGATTGTTTTTTCTTTTTCTGTGCAGAAGAATTTTAACTAGATGCGATTCCATTTGTCCATATTTGCTTTGGTTGTCCATGCTTGTAGGGTATTACTCAAGAAATCTTCACCCAAACCCACGTCCTGAAGAGTTTCTCCAATATTTTCTTATAGAAGTTTAATAATTTGAGGTCTTAGTTTACATTTGTAATTTATTTTGATTTGATTTGTTTATATGGTGAGAGATAGAAGTATAGTTTCTTTCTTCTGCATGTGGATATCCAATTTTCCCAGCACCATTTAATGAAGAGACTGTCCTTTCCCCAATGTATATTCTTGGAACCCTTGTCAAAAATGAGTTCACTGTAGATGTCTGGGTTTATTTTGGGATTCTCTATTCTTTGGTCTATGTGTCTGTTTTTATGCCAGTACCATTCCATTTCAGTTACTATACCTCTGTAGTATAATTTAAGTCAGATAATGTGATTCCTCCACATGAATCTTAGAACTGTGTTTTCTATTTCCATAAAGAATGTTATTGGTATTTTGAAAGTGATTGTATTGAATCTGTAGATTGTTTTAGGTAGCATGGACATTTTAACAATATTGATTCTTCTAATCCATGAACATGGAACACTTTCTCTTTTTTTGTGTCATTTTCAACCTTTTGCATCAATGTTTCATAGCGTTCATTGTAAATAACTTTCACTTAGTTGGTTATTCCTAGGTATTTTATTTTATTTGTAGCTATTGTAAATTGAATTACTTTGTAGGTTTCTTTTTTTGATTGTGCTGTAAGCATATAGAGATGCTACTAATTTTTGTATGTTAATATTGTATCCTGGAAATTTACTGAATTTGTTTTTTAGTTCTAATCATTTTTGGTTGAGTCTTTAGTTTTCTTCAAATATAAGATTATATCATCTAAAAAAGGGATAATTTGATCTCTTTCTTTCTAATTTGGATGCGCTTCATTTCTTTGTCTTCACTGATACTCCATCTGGGACTTGCAGTACTATGTTGAATAACAGTGGTAAAAGCGGGCATCCTTGATATATTCCAGTTCTTAGATGAAAGGCTTTCAGCTTTTCCCCATTTAGTATGATACTGTGATTCTTTAATATGGCTTTTACTGAATTGAGATATGTTCCTGCTATGTTTAGTTTTTTGAGGATTTTATCATGAGGGATGTTGAATTTTACCAAATGCTTTTCCAGTATCATTTGAAATGGTCATATAGTTTTTGTCTTTCATTCTGTTGACATAATGTATCATTTCAGTTGATTTGTGTATGTTAAACTATCATTGTATCTCTGGAAAAAACCCACGTGGCCATATCATGAATCATCTTTTAAATACATTGTTGAATTCGGTTTGCTAGTATTTTGTTGAGGATATCCTGCATCAATATTCAACAAGGATATTGGCCTGTAGTTTCTCTCTCTCTCTCTCTCTCTCTCTCTCTCTCTCTCTCTCTCTCTCTGTGTGTGTGTGTGTGTGTGTGTGTGTGTGTGTGTATGTGTGTGTTTGATTTTGGTAGCAGAGTAATACTGGCCTCATAGAATGAGTTTGGAAGTATTCCCTCCTGTTCAATTTTTCAGAATAATTAAAGTAGGATTGGTATTATTTCTTTAAATGTTTGTTGGAATTCAACAGGGAGGGCTTAGATTTTGGGCTTTTCTCTACTGGGAAACTTTATTATGGTTTTGATCTTATTGCTTGTTACTGGTCTGTTCAGGTTTTGGATTTCTTTGTTGTTCAAACTTGTTAGATTTTGTGTACCTATTAATGTATTTATTTATTTTTAAGATTTTCTAATGTATTGGCATGTAGTTGCTCATAGTAACCACTAATGATTCTTTAAATTTCTGTAGTATCAGTTGTAATGTCTCCTTTTTTATCTCTTATAATATTCATTTGGGTCTTCTATCTTTTTTTCTTAGTCTGGCTAAATATTCATTAACTTTATTCAAAAGATCAACTTTTTGTTTCTTTTTTTTTTTGTATTTTTTTCATTTAAAATTTATTTATGTCTGCCTGGTCTTTATTATTTCTGTTCTACCAGTTTGGGGTTTGATTTGCTCTTGCTTTTGTAGTTCTTTAAGATGTATTGTTAGGTTATTTATTTGAAGTTTTTCTTGTTTTTTGATGTAGGCACTCATAGCTATAAACTTCCCTCTTAGTATTACTTCTTCTGTATCCCATTAGTTTTGTTACATTGTGTTTCCATTGTCATTTGTTTCAAGACATTTTTAAATTTCCTTCTTAATCTCTTCATTGACCCATTGGTTATTCAGGAGCATATTGTTTAATTTCTATGTGTTCGTACAGTTCCCAAAATTGCTCATTTTTTTTTTTTTTTATTTCTAGGGTTTGTTTCCATTGTTGTCAGAGAAGATGATGAATATCACTTCAAGATTTTTTAATGTTTTAAGACTTGTTTTGTGACTTAACATATGGTCTATTGTTGAGATTAATCCACGTGTTGAGGAAAAGAACATATATTCTGTAGTCGTTGGATGAAATGGTCTGTAAATATCTATTAGGTCTATTTGCTTTATACTGCAGATTAAATCAGATGTTTCTTTATTGATTTACTGGCTGGAAGATTATTCCAGTGCCCAAAGTAGGGTGTTGAAGTCTCCACCTATTATTGTATTGTGATCTGTCTCTCTCATTAGCTCTAATAATATTTGCTTCTTATATCTGGGTGCTACAGTGTTGGGTGCACATGTATCTACAATTGTTATATTCCCTTGCTGAATTGACTCTTTTATCATTATATAATGACTTTTTTGTCTCTTAGGAGTTTTGTCTTGAAATATTATATATATTATATATATTATATATTATACACTAATAGAACAGAAATAAATAAAGATCGTAGTAGGAAAAAATTTTAAATGAAAAAATACAAAACAATGACAAAAGTTGGTTTTTTGAATAAATAAACAAAATTAACAAATCTTTAGCCAGACTAAGAAAAAAAGATAGAAGACCAAAATCAATAAAATAAGAGATAAAAAGGATTTCTCTCTATATATGTGTTTCATATACATATTTCATATATATTTATACATACGCATGTATGTATAGCTACTCCTTCTCTTTTTGGTTTTCATTGTTGTGGAATATCTTTTTCCATCATTTTGTTTTCAGTGTATTTGTATCTTTATAGTTTGTGTTTGTTGCGGACAACAAATCATTGGGTCTTACTTTTCTATCCATTCATCCACTCTATGTCTTTTGATTGGAGAATTTAGCCTATTTACATTCAGTATTATTATTTATAAGTAAGGCATTACTCTTATTTTCTTATTCATTTTCTGATAGTGTTGTGGCCTTTTCTTCATTCTTTCTTTCCTTCCTGTCTTCCTTTTACTGAGGGTAATTTTCCCAGTGGTATGATTTAATTTCTTGCTTTTTATTTTTTGTGTATCTGCTGTATATTTTTTTGATTCAGGGTTACCATTAGGCTTGCAAATACTATCTTATTTCCTATTATTTTAAGCTGATAACAGCTTTACAGTACTTGTATAAATGATTGATCAAAGATGCAAGAAGAAAACTAAGAAAACTCTACACTTTATCACCTGCTTTTAAAATGTTATTGTTTCAATGATCTTTGTACTGCTTGTCTTAAAAGTTTTGTAGTTATGATTTTGTTAGTTCATCTTTTAGTCTTTCTACTTAAGAGTAGTTTACACACCACAGTTACAGTGTTATAATAGTCTGTGTTTTTCCCTATATGAGCTATTACCAGTGAGTTTTATACCTTAAGATGATTTTTTTTTTTTTTGCTAATTAATATGGTTTTCTTTCTGATTGAAGTAGTCTTTTTAACATTTCTTGTAGGACAGGTCTGGTGTTGATGAAATACCTCAGCTTGTGTTTGTCTGGGAATGTCTTTATTTCTCCTTCATGTTTTAAGGATATTTTCGCTGGATATACTATTCTAGAGTAAAATTTCTTTTCTTTAGCACTTTAAATATGTCAGGCCACTCTCTCCTGGCCTGTAAGGTTTCCACTGAAAAGTCTGCTGCCTGCTGCATTGTATGGTGTATGGGTATATATTATATATATATGTGTGTGTGTGTATGCGTGTGTGTGTGTGTGTGTGTGTATATATGATATACATATCCTCTTTTAGGATCTTTTCTTTATCCTTGGCCTTTGGGAGTTTGATTAAATGCCTTGAAGTAGTCTTCTTTGGGTTAAATCCACTTGGTAGTGTGTAACCTTCTTGTACTTGAATATTGATGTCTTTCTCAGTATTTTGGAAATTATCTGTTATTTTTCCCTTTGGGCAAAATTTCTACTTCTATCTTTTTTTCCATCTTCTCCTTAATGCCCATAACTCTTCTATTTGCCCTTCTGAAGCTATTTCCTAGATCTTGTAGTCATATTTCATTCTTTTCTATTTTTTTCTTTTGTCTCCTCTTTGTATTTTCAAATGGCCTGTCACTAATTCTTTCTTCTCCTTGATAAATTGTGCCATTTAAAAGTTCTGGTGCATGCTTCAGTGTATCAGTTGCATTTTTAAACTCCAGAATTTGTTTGATTATTTTCAATTATTTCAATCTCTTTGTTAAATTTATCTGATAGAATTCTGTATGACTTCTTTGTATTGTCTTGAATTTCTTTGAATTTCCTCAAAAAGGCTATTTTGAATTCTCTGAAAGGTCACATATCTCTCTTTCTCCTGGTTACTACCTATGTTTGTGCAAGGCCCCAGGACTCTATAGTCAGCAGGTGGTGAAGCCAGCCATCCTTGTTTCCTTCCTTTCAGGGTGATGAGTTCCCCAAGACCCCAGAGAGGTATAGAGATGCTTTCTGTGAGCTAGGGACTGGAGTCTAATACTTAGAAACCTACCTGATGTTTTATTCTACTGCAGCTGAGCTGGCACTCAAACCACTTGCCACAGTCCTTCCCACTCTTCCCTCCACTTGCCACAGGCCAAGGAGCTTCACCCCATTGCCACCGCCACCACAGACCCACATGGAGTACTGCTAGGCTACTACTGACATTCAGTTAAGGCCCAAGGAAAGCGCTCTTCAGTTAACTTGTATTAAATGTTGCCAGGCCTGGGACTCACCCTTCAGGGCAGTGGGCTCCCCTATGACTTAGGACAGGTCCAGAAATTCAGTCTAAGAGCCAAGGCCTGTAATCAGGAACCCCTAAGAACCCACTTGGTGCTCTACCCTATTATGGCTGAGCTGGTATCTAAGGTCCAAAACAAAGTCCCCTCCTTTACTTTTTCCTCTGCTTTACTCAAGCTTTAGCAGTCACTTCTCATAGCCAGCATAGCTGGGAATGTGCTGGTTATTATCTCAAACCAGCACATCTGAGTCTCAAAAGCCCACAGCGTGTTATATGGGTATGGCTGCTTGTTCTTCCCTGAGGAACAATAGCACTTAGAACTTGCCTAGGAATTGCAGTCCTTGGGTCCTGACCTGCCCAGTAAGTACACTTAGGGCCCCAGAGCACTCCAGTTTGTGTTTATGTCACTTACTGGAATTCAAGCTCTGATTGCTGGGATGGCGATTCCCCTGTGGCTAGGGCCGGTCCGAATGTTTCCTCCATGCGCCGGCATCAGCTGAGTACAGCCCCGTTCTGCTTTCCACTGTGACAGGGCAGCACGGAATTCAACGGAAAGCCTCACAATGGCTACTCCATCTCTCTCCCAAATGCACAGAAGTGGTCGTTGCTGGGGAGTAGAGGAGGCGTGGCATCAGGAGTTCAAGACTGTCTTTCCCACCCTCTTTGGTGCCTCTTTCAGCCACATGAATTCAAAACCAGACACTGTGAGTGCTCACTCGATTTTTGGTTCCTATGAAGATGCTCCCTTTGTGTAGACAGTTGTTAAACTTGGTATTCCCACATGGGGAAACAATTTGTGGAGCCATCTCTTTGGCCATCTTGTTCCGCCTCTTTCCTCTAGCTGATATTTTGATCAAGTTTGAGTTAATATTATATGTCAGTCTGGGGAGAATTAAAATCTAAATAATACTTAGTCTTCTGACCTAACACCATAGATTCTCTCTTTATTTATTAAAATAATCTTTAATTTATCTCAATAATAGTTCATAGTTTTCAATGTCAAGTTATGCACATCTTTTGTCAGGTTTCTCTTTTCATGTTTCGTATGTTTATGCTTTGAAAATTGTATTTCTAGAAATTTCATAAGTCATTTATGCTGCATGTCAGTCTATAATGCTTATTGCAAGGAATAACAGTTGTGAAAATTATTTGAAATGCCATTTGAGCTGGCAACTTTTATGGAATGTCATTTTATTTGGAAGAACAACAGACAGGTAAACTATGGTTTGTATATTTGGTTGACGTTTTCTCAAAAATGAACAAAATGAGCCTATTGCTGCAAAGGAAACATGCAATGTTTCCTTTGAATGTTTTGCTTATGTGAAAATTCAGTTTTCAATTAAAAAATATAATTTGGAAAAGGTTTACCAATACTTTAACACTTGTCTGGTGAGATCAGTGGTGATATTAACAAATGTTATTTTTTCATATGATGTAAAAAATCTGTCAACATTCGGAACATCTGCATAACTCAGTAAACCGGTGTCTTCCAAATGACCAATGTTTGTCAGAAAATCTTGCATAGGTAAAAGATCAATTCAAATTTCAAAATGGACCAGCATATTTTATTACAATAAAGTATGAAAAGTTCACTGATGTGGTTTCAGGTCTCATATTGCAACTAACCCTTAAGGAACTACTACTTTTGAGTTTTGGTGTAATATCAAAAAAGAATATCCACAATTATCTGAAAATCTTAAAAAGGAGGAACAATTAAAAGATTCCTCTTTCCAAGTACGTATGTATATGAGGGCAGTTTCTCTCACTATTACAGATTGCACGCAGTAACAGATATGAAAATCTAGATACTTTCTATTAAGCGAAATATTAAGGAGATTTTCAAACCATAACACAACGGTCGTTTTTTAGTACACTTTTTTGTTTGCTTTGGAAAATAGTTTTTTTTCACAAAATATGTTTAAGATTAACATGTAACAAGTTTATTATTATTTTAAATAAATTAATATGTAAATATTGAAACTTTTCTCAGTTTTAATTTCTAACAAGGTAAACATTAATAAATATAATCCACATAAGTAAAAGTTTTTTAGGGTCCTCAAAAATTCTGAAGAGCAGACATGGTTCCATAAACTGAAACAATTAAGAATCTATGATCAGAAACAAAGAGAAAGGTAAGACCTTGAGTTTTATATTTAGGAGTAACCAGCAGTTATCTGGTGATTTAAATATGCATGTGGATGAAATTGTCCAGAGAGAGTTTATAAAGGGAAACAAAAGGACTCATAACTAAAACTTGAGATTTAATTTTTTAACCTGTCCAAGTCTCTCTCACTTACAAAATGTGAATACTATTATATGCATTATTATAAACGAGTTAACATTTATAAAGTACTTGGTAAAAGTAGAAACTCAGTAAATGGTATTTATTTATCTTTCTTCTGGGGGATAATAAAGAATCAGTTCTTTAGACATTTTTCAGGTGACTGTTTAGTCAAGTACTTGTAGTTTTCTTTCTGTAGGAGCAAGTGGTGAGGAGAAGTGAGAGGTGGAAAAAGTTTGATTGAAAGAGACAATGGAGAGGTAAGTGTAGCTTGATATCTGCCCTTACTGATTCATAGGTTCAAGTAGTCATTAGCATTAGAGATTATTTGTTTTCTTACTTCTTTTAAATTTGGTTTAACTGTTCTAGCTGTTTTGTGGTGTGGCAAAAGGAACAAGGACACTAGGATCAGGAGTGATTTAAATTCCGGCCCTGTTCCATACTGAATGCATTACCTTAGGCAGACTCAACCTCTTGAAGCCCTCATTTCCTCACCTGTAGAATGAAGACTTTGATAGAGACCGCAGGTGGGAGTCCTGTTGTACAGAGAGATGGAATTGAAACACCACCTGCCTTACATAATAGGTGCTTAATAAATGGCAATTGCTACTGCTGTTTACTGAGGTATGAGATGGAGAGGGCAAAGATCTCAAAAGCAAAAACTTATGCTTTCAAAATTTATGACTCCAGCAAAGAAATTATGAATGGTAACTGAGAGATGGAACTAAAAGAAAAATGAAAGTAGATGTGAACAATATAAAGAAAATATTTTAGAAAAAAATTAGAATTTGAAGATTTTGTTTTCCATTGTGATTCAAATATCCGTTTTAATGATTTTTGAAAGGCATATACACACATATCTATCTATCTGTCTGTCTATCTGACAAACATAAACTGAGGGCAATTGAAATTAAGTGTGGGATGAGGAAAGAATAGGAAGAGTGGTGAAAGCCAAAACTACAGATTTCTAGATAGATATTGAGAGATAGCTATGACAGAAGACAGGTATATAAGATGGAGCATCTTTACAAGCTCAAAAGTTGAAAGACCTTGCAATATCATTCAGCTCAAGGCCTGTGTTTTGCAACTGTGGTGGTCATGTCATCTGCTAGTCTCCATTTTCTTGGCATTTCTTTATCGGTTATTAATTTAAGGTTGATTTCTTTTCCTAAAGTGCCATGAATATGTTGGAGGCAGTACAGATCAATAGAGAGTTCAGGTTTGGATCTTGGCTGAATAAAATATGACCCTCAGCTCAGCCAATTTTGGAAAGTTAATTAATGTGTCCAATGTTATTGAGTTCCTACCTGTGCTTGCACTACTGTCTAATGACATGATAGTGAGCAAAAGACACCTATAATACCTGCTCTTATGGACCTTACGTATCAAGTGGGACATAGGCATTATTTAAGAATGACAAAAATGAATGTATAATTCCACATTGAAATAAGTTATAGGCTTTATTAATGGAAGTGTGAGGAATATTATAGTCAGAAGAAACAGCAAATGGAAAAGATTTGTGGTAGGAAGGAGCAAGAAACATTAAAAGCCTGAAAAAGAGCAGGTGAAGAGAGTGAGAATGCAGAAGACTTTCTTGTCTGTAGACTAGGGATAGTAGCACACAAGGTTATTTAATGGATTAGTGAGAGCATTTGATAATCTCCAACCAGTAGTGGCTACTCATTAAATGGTGGCTACAAGGATCATTTTACAATTGCTGAAGAGGTGAAAACTGTTCTTTGAACTAATAATGTCAGATCTGCCTTCTCTTTAACACTTGGGATGTACTCATCCTTTAAGGTAGACCACTCACAGATAACTGTATCTCAGTCCCACAACCTGCAATGCACAGCAGACCTGTAGTTTTGGGGGAAAATTGAGTGTTTTCTTTTGGTCTTGAACTATGTATTGGCCTGTTGGTGGAAAAAGGTATGTTGGGAAGGCATGGTTAAAAGGAAGGAGGTAGGAAATCAAATCAGGCCACTGGCAGACAAATATATCTCAGTCCCTACAGCCCTGCAATGCCAAGCAGACCTGTAGTTTGTGGAGAAAATGGAATGTTTTCTTTCAGTCTTGGACTATGTAGAGGCCTGTCAATGGAAAAAGGTACATTGGGAAGGTGTGGTTAAAAAGGAGGAGGAAAGAAATCAAAGAAACGTAGTTTTCAAAGTCTTTTTTCTCCCCAGACATGTTTTGAAATGTGACATTCCTTTCCTCCAACTGCCATTTTTTATCCTTCAGGCAAAGGTTTCAACTTCCCAACATGTTTCTGCAAGCAGTGTTCTGAACAACGGAGCTACTATGGGAAATTTTTTTCTAGCATCATCAGTGGAATTGAATTCAATTGCATAGTCAGGTAGTCTTGCCTGTCTGGTGACATTCAAAGGGACTCCAAGGAGAGGGGCCTTTAGCCCAGGAACTGTGGCACTCACAGCCTCAGACCAAATCCTTTCTTCATTCCTGACTTCTCTGTATTTTAGTTGTCCAATCTGATGAATGGGGATAATGATGAATATAGTAATACCTACTTCATATAATTGTTGTAAGGATTAAATGAGTGAACACTGTAGATGTGTAAAGCCCTTAGAATAGCTCCTGGCACAGAGTAAGCATGTGCAGGTGTTAGCTGGCGTTATGATGCCTGAAGTGGCTGCCAGATTTGCCCTCCCTCCTTCCAACATATATACTTGCACACCCACATGTCCATATACACATATAAATAGAAATAAATGTGTATATATGTAAATGCACAAAAGATTTGTATGATCTTGTCAGGAAGGATATGTTTTCAGGGTGTTGTATAATTAAAAAGACATTGAATATAGTAAGTTTTCAAATCCTTAGTTATTAAAGACAACAGACAAGAGGAGGAACAATGTTTTAATTTCTACAGCATCTTTCTAGGATCTAGTGTTGTTTCATAACAGTTAGTGCTGTTATGAAGGTAGAAAGGAGTGGGAGAGGATTATTTTGGGGATAGTTCTTCTTCCCTTTCCTAATATGTGTAAACATCAATCCACATCAACTTTACCAGTTGTCCTGTGGCCCTGGCACCCACTCCAGCAAAACGAAGGCCTGAGGAGAAGGTATAGAAGATAGCAAGGAGGGGAGTTGAGAAGCCAGTGTATTCCTTGTGCTTCCTGTGTCCAGACTAAGGTCCCATGACCACCTTTGCTTGCAGAAGGCTGAGCTCTCCTGAGTAAGAACTCAAGTTTTTTCCAATCTTCAGGTTTCTGAGTAATTTTGCCTTTGGGTACACAAGAAGGGATTAACAGACACATTAGCACCTCTTCTTCAAATGCCACATGAGCTGTTATCTGAAACAGCTGGTTGACTTTCTTAACTTTAGGCTCCTAATAATACAGGACTCTGAAAGGCAAAGTTGCTAGGCTCACATTTCCATTGCAACCTTACAGCCAGTGGGTCACCTTGTTTCCTGTCAACCTGTCACTGAAAGGATCAGTTTTATTTATTTATTTATTTATTTATTTATTTATTTATTTATTGCCATTCTTTTATGAAGTTGGAGAACTTAAGGCTGCAGGAACTTGTGCTCAGTTTTGTTGAAGCTGCAGTTCTAGCGCACATATCACCCATTTCTCATTTCCATACTTCCATGTTACTACTTGAGTCCTATTCCTGGCTCTCTACATTGCCAAATTCAACACATTTTCTTGGCCACAATTGACATTTGTCATGTTCCCAACTTTCTTTGCTCTAATAATTTGTCTTCACCTAGAAACCCGTATAAAAGGAAATGTGGACATTCATGTAGGAGTGGAGTGTGGACACGACCTGGGATTAATGGTAACCCCCATATTTCATTGGCATTTGTTCCTTAACTACATAGCATGAGAAGTCAGTCCCCAGAAAAATCCCTTCTAAGATTTTCTAGATTTTCTGGGAGATTTCAACCCAGCCCTCCCATATTCTTCTCCCTGGCCCCCATCTGCGACATTTTAGGCCATACCACTTCCTCTGCTGCTGGGTTTCTTTATGGAAAAGCTCAAGTCCAAGTCTGAGACAAAGGTGTTTTATCCTGAGGCTTTCAAAATTGTGAACCCTAGAAGGGCCCAAGTGGTCCATACATCAGTGAAGAGAGGGTTTCTGCTTCCCTCGTGCATATTGCTACTAGGCCTAAATCATACTGCTCGAGTCCAAGGCCTCAGACAGTTCTTCCTGGAGAAGACAGGTCCCTCCTCTGCCTCTAGCACTCCTCTTCAGTCAAAAATACGTTATGCATCTAAGAAATAAAATCGAGACGTCTGGCTTCTGGTCTGGCATGTAAAGAGCTTGGAATTTGTTACTTTGTCCTAACAACAGGTAAAAATCTGAACAAACTGAACAATCAACAACTCTTCTTAGAGAATTAAGTCACAGAGTAAACTGCTGCTCCCAAAATTTGAGAGACAGAGAGGCAGACACAGGGAATCACAACTTACCTAAGCAGAAATCCACTAGCAGAAACCACCGTGGGCACCAGCGCTGGGTATAGGAACCTGACCTGCATTGATGAGTTGCTGGAGGCTCAGCATGGACAAGCCTGGGAGTTAAAATATCTGGGGTAGGGGACAGTCAATGGGAGGTTCTCACCTTTTGCGGGTTTTAACTCTAAGAGCTCCACCAGGTTCTCAGAGTTAATGTTGGAGAAAACCCCACTCATGCTTCCAGGAGAGGATGGGGAAATATACCAGAGCATTCTGATGTCGCTGGTTCTGGAACCAGACTTTAGAATAGGGTGTTGACCACTGTTTGTGGCTTCTCTTTTCTATGGCTTGACACAAACCACTTCTGTACCTTCACTGCTGAACTCTGTGCCTAAGCGCTGGCCCTCTCACCTTCACATTCAGGACCTCTGCTGTGGCTAAGAGTGAGGACTACATAAGAATGCGTGGCAGTAAGCTCAAGTCTCATCCTTCCCAGCTGAGCTTTGCTTCTGCAACTAGGAGAACTGACATTTCCTTTCCCTTGCAAGTGGTGATGACTCCATAGAAGCACCTGTACCAAATAATTGATTGAGCTAACTCATTGCTTCCTTAGAAAAAGAAAGGGAGGGAACTAAGACAGGAAGTGGGTTAAGCCAATAGTTCAATATGCACATGGAATGCTTTCTAAAAATGCAGATTCTCCACCACCTCCACCATCGCCTCACAGGAGTCCTGATTTGTTAGGTCTATGGTAGGTTAAGAAACAGCGTTTAAAAAAACATCCAGATGATTTAAGTATGGTAATCAGAGGATCCACTTTGAGGTATATTTGATTATGCACTTGACCCAAGTTTGCCCAGAGAATGGCATATAAGAAATATAAATCATGTCTGTCTTTCAAATATGTTCTTGAGTGCTGACTGTGCACAAGCAATATTTAGGCTCCGAAGAGGCAAGATCGACCGAATGACCAATTGCCTTTCAACTACAACTTGCTGTCTCTTTGCCAATGACTGGTAAATTCTTGAGGTGAGTTATGCTTTGCTGTGCATCTATTTCAGCCACTGTTACGTAAGAAAAGGATAACGATAGGAATCAAAAAATATAATAACAAATTGTGCTTTCTGTAAGGCAGCACATTTAAATACCATATTAATCCATATCAAATGACATAATTTAATCTGATGCAATTCAATACATTACGGCACAATACAGCAAAACACAATGTAATGTACAAATCACACTGCAACTTCAGTGCAGTGGGGTTTGCGCCGTCCTCATTTCAGGTCTTGGGCTGTGGCGCCCTCTAGTGACGCAAACTTTTTTTTTTTTTTTTTTTTTTTTTTTTTTTTTTTTTTTTTTTTTTGGCGTGTGTGTGATGGCTACAGCTGCACCTGGCACGGAGTAACTGTCAACAAACAGTCTGTTCAAATGGAAACGAGCTGAGGCCCAGCTGACTCCTATGTTATATGTCAAAAGAAATTCTAGATTAACAGATTTTACTGAGCTGCCACCTGACCTAGTGATAAAGTAACTTATTGTGCTTTTCATAGTATTAACTGTCTTCACTACATTCTTTTGATTTGTGACAAACAAAAGAAGAACTGTAATCAGCTTGATTTTTTAGCCTGCAGAACAGGAGGCTGGAGTGACAATACAGGAGTATTAGAAACCCTATGAAAGATTAATATAAAACAAATACAAATAGAATAGATAATAGAATATAGCAGAAATAAAACACTATATCCTCGAATGTAGAGTCATCGCCCCTCCATGGTTGAAGAGCAACTGCTCCTTTGCTATCTGGAGATAACAAGGAGAGTGCTAACAATAAAAAATCCTTATTTTTAAAAATATGCATGAGTATTAATAATTTATTGAACATCTAGTAATCTTCAGCCTCCAATGAAATACAAGCACAAGCATGCTAATACACATTAAGCCATTTTATCAGCATATAGGCTCCTTTTTCTTTCTCACACACTTACTGAGGGTAATAAGGGCTTTATTGAGGTCAGGTACTGTATTAAACACTTCATTACTGTTTTCATTTAAGCCTTATAATCAACAAATGAGGTAGGTATTGGCATCACGATTTTAGGATACTCAGACTGAGTAAGTGTCAATAACAGGCTCAAGGTAACACTGCAGGTAGGCAGCAGGGCATGATTTGAACCCGTTAGTCGGCAGAGTGGTGGGATAGATTGAGGATTTAAAAGAGCATAAACATTCAGAGGAGGCTGTTTTCTTGTGGCATCAGCTGTGGGACTCATTAAATAATGTGTTATTTCTCTTAATGTGAGCTCCCTCCTGTCATCCTCTTCTCTCTCTTCCTTCTAGTATTCACAGAGCATCTCCATTCCATGCCATTCACTGGTAGCAGACTCTGAAGACACAAACACAGAAGGATACTTTAGTGAGATACTGATTTATGTTTCCCCATATATTTTTTTTCCTTTTTGGATTCCCAGCTGTTATGTTCCCTTGCCTGAGGAGAGGTGGAAAATAAGTTGCTAGAGGCAACTTTCATTTAGGTTTTTGCTTTCTTAAAGCCTGAGTTATTGAATAAATTGTACTGAGGGTGGGAAGAAGGGGGGAAATACAGAGCAGAGCTTTGAAGCATAAGAAGAGGTAAGAGGAGACATTTCCTCAGAATGTGAATGCAACAGTGGCAGTGCATCCTGAGGGTGGCAGTGCCTCATCCCCTGGCAGCCTCTTGGAAGGATAGCAGGGAGGTATTAGTACATCTTGCAGTCACAGAGATGGGAGATTCCAGGCTTGGAAAAGGCATCCAAGGCTCAAGGGTCCATATAATTTATCATCCAAACAGGGACATTATTGAAAGAGAAATGAGATGCTATTAATAATTATGCCCAAATAATAGGTGTCAATAGGAACTGTCCGGAACAAGCTGGCACATGTCGTCACCCTGCCTATAATCTTTCTGACTCAGAAATAATGGAGTCCCTGCCTTGAGTGTCCCTGCCTTGAGTGTCCCTGCCTTGAGTCCCTTGAATGTCCAGGCGTCTTTGAACAAGGAGAATTTCAGATTCCACTGTGTTTGTTTTCTTTTAGAAAAGATTTTAGAAAATGATTCTGAAATGTATATGAAAATGCTAAGTACAGCAAACAAATTTTTGAAAAACAAGAACAAAGATGAAAGACACATTATTTGATTTTAAGACTTAGGTATAAAGCTACAATATAATCGCAACTATGGTACTGGCAAAAGAGAGATAACAAAAGAGTCCAAAAATAGACTCATATATTTATGATCAATTGATCTTAACCATGGAGAAAATAAGTATTTTAAGCACTGCTGTTGAAACAATTGAGTATTTTATATACAAAAATAAACTTGGATCACTATCCTGCATTGTATACGAAATTAACTAGAAGAAGATCACAGAGAAACTAAAACTGCAAACATTTCTAGAAGAAAACGTAAAACCTTGAGTTAGGCAAGGATTTAATAAATAGGATACAAGAACCACAAATCATAAAATTAAAAACTGAATAACTGGAATTCTTAAGCATGAAAAACAGTGTAAACATCTTGAAAGATGCTTTAAAGAGAATAATAAACTAAGACTGGGAAAAATAATTGCCAAACATATGTGTGATAAAGAAATAGAATATATACAAAATTCTTACAACTCAATATTAGAAAACAAACAACCCATTTAAAAATTGGGCAAAAGAGTTGAGCAAATATTTTATAAAAGAAGGCATACAAATGTCAAATAAAGATATAGAAAGATGCTCAACATCACTTGTTATCAAATAAAAGCAAATAAAATCATAATGCAATATTAGTGTTCTCCCACGAAGTTCACACAAAGACTAGGATGAAAATGCTTATAGCAGCTTTACTTATAATAGTCCTCAACTGGAAACAACTCTAATGCCTAAAAAATATTGAATAGCCAAATAAATTGTTGTGAATTGGTACAGTGGAATACTTTTCAGCAATAAGAAAGTAGACTACTAATTCTCACACATAGATTAGTCTCAAAACATTATTCTGAGTGAAAGAGGTCAGATACAAAAAAACCCAATGTGTTATATAATTCCAATTATAAGAAATTCTAGAAAAGGCAAAACTGTAGGAATAGAAAGCACGAAGAATGGCTGTCAGAGACTGAGGTGGTAAAAGACGTCTAACTAATAGGGATATGGGAGAATGTTTTCTTTTCTTTTCTTTCTTTCTTTCTTTTTTTTTTCCTGAGACAGGGTCTCGCTCTATCACCTAGGCTGGAGTGCAGTGGCACGATTTCAGCTCACTGCAAACTCCGCCTCCCGGGTTCACGCCATTCTCCTGCCTCAGCCTCACAAGTGGCTGGGACTACAGGCGCCCGCCACCACACCCGGCTAATTTTGTGTTTTTAGTAGAGATGTTGTTTCACTGTGTTAGCCAGGATGGTCTTGATCTCCTGACCTCGTGATCCACCCGCCTCGGCCTCCCAAAGTGCTGAGATTACAGGTATGTTTTGAGGTGAATAATATATTCTATATTTTTATTGTGGTGTTGGTTACACAACTGTAAACATTTTCCAAAACTCACCAAATTGTTCTTGTAAATTTGGTGATTTGATTATAAGTGAATTATACCTCAGTGAAGTTGATTTTTACAAAAAGGAGTCAGGGAAGTGGGTATGCTGGACTACTCCATACTGTGTAAGACTGAAAACCACACAAGACGATTCTGTCGCATAGAAAGTCCTGGTGGGTAGATCACTTGTGAAGGCCATGGGAACATGTTGGTGAGACTGGCATCAACATCACTAAATTCAGTGGTATATCTCCCAGGCTGGCTGGAGCTGATGCATCAGGCCATCTGGCTGTACTTAGCTATCAAGAACAAGTGGATATGATCGATATAATGAGTGGCGAGGTCAGAGTGGTCAGTGTAGGACTCTGACCTGCAGAGAATGATGGTGATGGTATATAGCACACAGTACATCCTAGAGGTGAATAGCAGGGCCAACAACAAGGACACTACTCAACTTGTATGTCAGAAGAAATCAAGGTTGGATGGTCAAGAGACTGAGTGCGGTTGCGCCAATAAAATGTCTTGGTCCTTTTCCCAGTTTCCAGACCTAAGCCTGTTTTTGGTACTGGAACCCATTAATTGACTCACCGGGGAGTCATTCCTATTTCCAAGTATGTAACTGGGCTTGATATACATGATAGTTGGCACAAATCCTATGTTATGTTCTTGGTGGGTAGGGTAAGAACCGTCACAGAGGGGAATGTCAAATAGAAACACTTAAATGATTCACCCCCACCCACCTATTCCTGGTCAAAAGAGTAAGTAAAAAGCAGGGCAGTATCTTAGAGGAGGGATGGTCGCTGAAAATTGTTGTCACTCTTAAGTATCTGAAAGAGGTGGTTGGGGTGGTTCCTGTCATATTTCATTTAGCAGTATGGTCCCTGAAGGAAACAGAAGATACTGGTGGACTATTGTCTCCACAAACTCAGCCAGGTGGTAGCAACACCCCTAGTTGCAGCCACTGTGCCAGACAGAGCAGATGAACCTGGTCTCAGATATGTGGTGGGGAGATACTGATTTGGCAAGTGTTATTTTCTATTCCTATCAAAAAAGATTTCCCATTCACATAGAATGGATAATCATATCTATTCAGAGTTTTTCCCTGAGGCTACCCCAATCTTTTCTGATAATGTAGTCTAAAGCAATTGGACTGTCTAGATATCTTCCAGAGTATCACATTGATCCACTGTCAATGACATGCTAGTCACGTCAGATGAGCAAGAACTGGCTGGCACATTGGAGGCTTTAAGAAAAATGTGCTCCAGACGGTAGAAGAGAAACCGTTTGAAGATTTAAGTTCCTGACATACCAGTGCCAGCATATTCCTTCTTCTCCCTATCATATATATATCAGTAGGCCTGTCTCCTTCCACCTCCTCCTTATGGTCGGGGTCAAATCCATGATCAGCATCACCAGGCCACGATGGTGATTCCTTTTCTTGCCTGCTGGTCCCTGGACATAAAAAGACTGAAGTGCTTTCAGAGGACATATCTTATCATTCAATAGGATACTTAGTTGTGGCCTATTGAATGTGTTCTTGATAGGGAACACAATTTCTATACTTGAAGAACCCAGAATTGCCAGGAAAGAAAGCATGCATTCCCCAAGTGCATCACTGGGATTGATGTTAAGCAGGGCCACTTCTGCTTTCACCTCTTTATTCTCAAACTAATGTAATCATCTGGTTAAGGACACTGCACCATATAAGGTCTTTGGTTCAAAGTACATACACTACCTGGATGATGGTTCCCATTCTTGTGGTAAGATATCACCTCTAGGTGTTTCAGCTGTGCCTTTGGCAGGTCACTCTAATGCTCTATTGGGCTGCTGACCTCTGCGTGATTCAGTTTTTGATACAATCAGTGAATCTCATGGTCATGAGCCAATTCCCTTGTCTCTTATGTGTGTCTCTGATTGAGTGTGATGTTAGGTGGCATCCCATACCCATGCACTGAACTCAGAAGATCTACTTTAGTGCCTCTTGGTGGTCTCTTGTCCAGTTTTGCTGGTAAATAGACAAGTGTAGCAATCCTGGCTTGAGAAAGTCACTGCGATCAGTGATTTAGGCTCTTTGAGAACAAGTTTCTGGGTCACACCACCAGGAAAGCCTCTAAGACAAACAGGGGTGGCAGCTGAAAAGAAAGGAGATCTACAGTGAACAATGAAGGAGGGAGACAATCAATTGAAATTCCACAGTTAGTTGTAGAGGCAAGGACTATAGTTCTTCACACTTAATTGTCTTTCCTAAGTTTGCCCCGGGAAGAGAGGCCTATAGAATTCTGGAAGAGCTATCCCCTGTATACCGAAAAAAAGTGGATCCCAGCAGTGCTAGGGGTGGATGGAAGTGAACATGCAGCTGTGCCACCCAGATTCTCTTTCATTGCCACTGGAGCACTTCAGCAATCGCACCAGCTAGAGGGTCACCTCACCCAAGGTCATACCCTTCTGGGGCCTGCCCACATCCAGTAACTGATAAAGGTGAAGGGACAAAGACCCACTTGATTCAAAGCAGAGCAACTCTGATGTGCCATTAAAGCAGCAGCAATGATCATTTAAGCTACGGCTTAATAGACAGTCTGGGAGAAGTAGATGTACGCATTTATTTAAAGTTTCTGCTATTGTTTGAAATTAGAATGCTGTTAAATTTTCATTACTAAAAACAGTATGATGGAGACATCTTAAGCATGCAATTTTCCTTTCTTGAAAGAATATTTATTAGGATAAAGTCCTAAGAGCAGTGTTGCTAACTCAAGGCACATGTATATTTTCATGCCTCCTGAACTCCATGGCCTAATTGCTTTTTGATTTGCTTTCCAGGAAACTGATTTGCTTTCTAGGAAGCTGATTTGCTTTCTAGGAAGCTAGGGTGAGTATTAAATGACCAGCGAGTAGGCAAGGCGAGGAGCAAAACTGCGCATTTATTTTTGGTCCCCCAGCTTCAGGAAAGAAGGTGTGGAGGAGGGGTGAGGTCCGTCGGTCTCCAGCAGGGGAGGCCGGGGGAGTCACCCGGTGGAGCTCTCGGGTGGAGTTCCTATATATATCAGTAGGCCTGTCTCCTGAGTTCCTACAGTCCGGACAGGAGTGAGGGCTGAGGAAGTGCCCCAGCCTGCCGGCTGGAAGCGGCTTTTATGTCCTGGGCCTGGGTGTGGGAGGGCAGTGGGCGGGACGTAGGCGGGTCGGGGCTGGGCAGTGGGCATGGCTAGGCGGGTTCCGGTTTTCTCCGTGGGAGGTCGGGTTGCGCCTGCGCAGTCCACCTGTGTCTTTCCCAGGCACAGGAAAGCTGACGGTGAAGAACCCGGAACTGCGCCATCTTGCCTCCATTTGTCCAAGCAGTCCAACCTTTTATTGATAATAGCGATAAATGGCACCGTGGTCTGTCTGGCTACTTCCTGCTGTTAAGGGACGTCGTTAAGGTTGGGGTCTATGGTTGGTATTTGGACGTACGGATGAAGAAGCATCTGGTTGAAGGTGACGCGTGTGATCTCTTGAACTTTGGCTCGGAGAAATTTGATTAAAACAGGAGCGAGACATAAGACAAAACAGAGGATTAGTATGGGAATTAGGAATGGGAGCATCTGCTGTATTACAGGCTGCAGCCATACCGGTGGTCCAGGGGTGAAGGGGGTATTGTAGGTTTTTAATTCTGCTTTAATCCTGTTTAGGGTTTGGATGTTAGTATCTACTAGGCCTGACTCGTTTATGTAATAGCAGCATTCTTCTCCTAAGAAGAGACACGTTCCTCCTTTTTCGGCAGTAAGTAAATCTAATGCTCGCCTATTTTGTGCTGCTACCTGGGCCACTGAGGTAATTTGACGCTGCAGAGAGGCCAGGCTTTCAGCTGAAGCCTCTATGGCCTCTCAGATTTGAGCTGCTAGAGATTGGGTAGACTGTACCGAGTGGGCAAGTGCCCCAGTTCCAAGCCCTGAC
>NW_016827678.1:1484191-1529135 GCF_001698545.2 Rhinopithecus bieti
CTTCCTTCCTTCCTTCCTTCCTTCCTTCCTTCCTTCCTTCCTTCCTTCCTTCCTTCTTTTCTTGGTATTTTTTAGTACAGATGGGGTTTCACCATGTTGACCAGGGTGCTCTCAGACTCCTGACCTCAGGTGATCCTCCCACCTCAGCCTCCCAAAGTGCTGGGATTACAGGCGTGAGTCACCATGCCTGGCCTAATTGCTTGTCAAAAGAGTCTCACAGGTTTGCTGTGGCATATATAAACATATATGCTTCTGTATAGCCCACACCTTGTTGGCATTTCTAGCTCAAGTATTTGTAGACTTTCAAAAATTCTGTTCATTTTTTTTGGCATAAAGAATTGTTTAGCTAATTTTGAAAACTTGTGTTGACAAAGTCTAAAAATTTAATCCAAATTTGAATGAGGAAGATGAGACAGTTTACCAAGTTTCTCTAATGAAAGTTACTGGTAACCTGAAAAAACAATTTCCTACTCATACAATAAATCTATACATATCTTTTTCAGCTTTTGGGTCCTGTTTTGTTGTTATTTAGTGAAAGGATTTGCTTTATATGATTAGACATGGAAAAATTTGTATGGCTTTGGGAAAGAAAAAGATGTCTCTGACATCCAGAAGCTAGCCCAGCACTGCAGCTATGTCTTAGTGATCTCCTCTTCAAATAAATGATTTCACAGAATACTGACATCAGACAAGGCCACTCTATGACCATGGTGAACCAAGACAAAAATAAGACCTCTCCGTAACCACGCCTGAACACAGGCAAAGAATAAAATCTGTTTAAGTCACAAACATGGCCCAACATTCCCCAATCCTGGATAATTAGAGTAACTATTGTTTGTTTATTGCTGACAGTTTTAGCTTGACTCTAGTCTTCCCTCTTCCTAGATAAGAATTATTGAGAGATCCAGTCATGACATTATATCACTTCCTAACAACATCCAATCTAGAGCAAAGCCATGCTTCTCAAACCCTCCTCCAAATCAAGTGACACAAGGCCACATTCTGTAAGTTCTTTCTAATGCCCTTTTAGTAAGACACCCCTCTTCCCCGCTCCTGAAAGAGGACATTGAGAACTTTAAAGTTTTACCGTTTAGTAATTTCAGGTTAACTTGGCTAGATTCATTGGAGAGCAAAACAATTCTCCCTCAGGTGAATTCCCAGAGATAATTATAGGATAATGTATTAGGTTGATGCAAAAGCAGTTGAGTTTTTTAACACTGGTTTCGATGGCAAAACCCACAATTATCATAAGCTAGCCTTCCAAGTTAACTTTCCTAACTTGTACAATATTTCCTTTCCTGATTCCCTCAATTTTTATTATACTTTTCTTCAGACAAGTTAATAGTCCAACAACATTTTTTCAAATGCTCAGCAATCTTCCTCATCCCCAAATAAATTGTAATATATATGTATAAGCACATATACATGCATATTCATTATATATGTGTATATTTGTCACTTTAAGCAATTTGAGTATAGAACTACTTTCAAGGAGATGACAGTCCAGTTTGCATTTGACTGGTACACTTCTTGCCATTTGCTTCTATAGGCATTTTTACATTTTGAAGTTACCTCCCATCTTGAGCACAGCTGATCCAACTATCTGGGAGTAAACAGAAAAACCAATGGACACCCACAGGAAGCATGCTGAAGTGCACATGGAACGTGGATTGGAGAGAGGTCTGTTATGATTAGAAGGACTGTGGTAAGCATCATAGCCAATGTGGGGAGCCACATTCTGCAGCTCTTGATAAATGAGTTCAGTGGAAAGACTGAGTCATGAAGTGTATATATCATTCTTTCAGTTCCTGAGAAAAGCTTCATGGGGGAAATGATTTTGAATAAAATGATAAACAATTAGTTTTGTCATTTTTTTTCACCACAAAAGTTCCTGCTCTTAGTTTAAAAGATACCTATGACTAATAGCATTTTCCCCAAATTTTCAGGAAATGAAGCTCGTGTTCCTTGAGTTTGACATGAATTGTGCTTCAGGCACTTACACAAGTTGATGAATAGCAATATAATTGACTCATTGTGAATGCCTTTATTCATACTAAGCTATTATGATGAATTTCAAATTATAGAATCTAGAATAGCAGTAGAGCAATTATGTGAGCACTGAGCTTGTCTAGAGACAATTCTGTTTTCATCTTCAGGAAGATGTACACAATGAAGCTCCTATTAAAACCATAGCACGTTGAAAGTAAATTCCTCATTTAGAATTATTTCGAGACAACAAATCATACAGTATTGGTATCCATGTATCAGATAAGACTTTTCGGTTCCAGAAAACCCGACTCCTTGGGAACTAAGCAATAATGCAGAGTTGCTGGTTCATGAAACTGTAAACCAAAGGAAGAGGCAGCATCAGACTTCTTTTGGTCAAGATTGTGGCCTCTGTCTTCATGCTGGCTTCACCCTCAGCCTGGCTGTAACCTCATGGTCACAAAGATGACTGCCGTAAGAGCTAGGGCTGCATGCTTCCTTATTCATTTCCCAAGTAGAAAGCATCACTTCTCACAATCACCAAATGATAATTCCACATCTTTACTCAGATCAAACCAAGGTAAATTGACCATCATTGCAAGGGGTGTGAGAATATGCTGATTGACCTTCCACTGAGCTGGAAGTGGCTCAGTCCACTAAGAAATCATGGTTACTGCATAATTACTAGGTGGTTACTACAGTTATTTCCTTAAAGGAAAATAGGGTTCCATTTGGAGAGGAACAGGGGGAATAGGTGCTGGTTAGACCTGTCTAGCAGCTGCCATTTTAATTATAGTCTATAGAAAATGATATTACATCCTACCTATAAGTGGCAGTATTGGGCTACATACATGGGCTATGGACTTAGATTGTGGCCATTGAATTCCTCATTCATCACTTACTAGCAACATGGTTTTGTGAAAGTCACTTAACTTCTCCACGTCTCAGCATTTTTATTTGTAAAATAAAATTAACAGACTCTTGTAGAGTTGCTATGAAGATTCAGTGGAAAAATGCATATAAAGCACTTAGTATAGAGCTCCTCACTATGTAAGTACTCAGAACAACATATTTGCATGTGAACTAGCCACTTGATGGTCTCTCTAAGGCATCACTTTTATCTGCTTGGGCATCTGTGTGGTGTCCAGTGTGATTTGGGGGCTTCTGTTTCTATCATCAGGTCATTTTTATCAGCTACTGGATTCATTTTAAGCAGACTTTTGACCCAAAGACTGGAGGGTGGTCTGATACTGTAAAAGCAGTGTGTTCTGGTGCATCGTGGTATAAATGTTCAAAAGGAAGCCCCACCAGGGGTTCCCAATAGGGAGTTTCCTTTGCAAGGTGAATATCATTCTTAAGTGGTTTGAGAACAGGGTACAGCAGCATCTTACTGGGCATTAGTTTGTGTGCCCCTGTCAGGAAAATTACCATCCAAGCCCACTAAACCCAACAGAACCATAATGTTTTAATTATTCCTTTATTACTTCCTTCAGGTAATTGGAAGGCTAAATATACTTACTTGCTTATACTCTAGTGATTATTTTTTGGCTAGTAACTCTTTTATTTTATTTTAATTGAACTTCACTCTATAAAAGACTTGGAGTTAAGGTGGGGAAAACAGGAAGAAAGGAGGAGAAGTAGCTAGTTAGTTACTTGTTTTTAAAACTCACCATGTGAGGGCTAAAATCAAAGCTTGGATTACATTTGGGAAAATCTACATAAACTTTGTAATGTGTAAAGTAGGCAAATTAGGAGAGATTGCATCAAGTAACTTTGCCTTGCAAAAATTTATCTTGTGTATTTACTAAAATGACAAACTTGGTGGTTTTGAAATGTGATTTGTGATTTTAAGGGAAGCAGTTAGGGCAGAGTAAAGAACTTCAACTTTGGAGACAAGAAGACCTGTACTGAAGTCCTGACAGCACTGTTTATCAGATGTGTCACCTTGGCAATCCCTTGACATCTCTGAGCCTCAGTTTCCAAATCTGTGAGAGATGATAATACTTTCTTTGTAGAGCTTATGGGATGATTAGAAATAATGGGCATGGTTGTCTAGTACAGTGTATGAGAATTATTAAGAGTGCAAAATAATTCTTAATTATAAAAATTTATTGTACATGTATGTTTTGTAAGGAAAGCTCTATTATATAATGCAAACCACTCAGATTTCCATGACCTGTTGTCGAGTGTCGTACACCTGATCATAAAACATTCTCCTCTTACAGGGCCTCATGGCTTCAAGTCTAAAACATAAATTTACATACGTCCTAGTGCCATTGAGGAGAGCAAATAAACAGAAACTGTCATTATCAGTCCACTAAATCTGTAGTTTTCAATCTTGGCTGCACATTGTAATCACTTGAGAAAGCTTAAAAATCCTCAGAGCCCCAGGTATACTCCTGAAAAATTAAATCAGAAGTTCTGGAATTGGATCCAAGTATCAGTGCTTATTTAAAGTTCTACAGAAGTCAAAGTGACGCCAAGATGGAGAACCATTGTCTTAAACCATTGCTTCTCACACTGTAATGTGTGTTTGAATCACTTTAGGGTCTTGTGAACTTGCACATCCTGGTCCTGCAGGTTTGAAGTGGGGCCTGAGATCCTGCATTCCCAACATTAGGCAATGCTGATGCTGCCAGTTCCTGGATAGCAGCCTTGAGTGGGGCTCTGTATGGGGTTCTCACTCATCCTATTATGCTTATTTCCTGCTTTCTATTCTTACTCTGCACCCTCCAACTCCTCTCCCACAGAACCATCCAGTTTTGGGGAAAAGCCCTTCAAAAGAGATACTTCTCTTCCCAGGAATTACTTTTTCTGCTGAGACAGGCCCCAGTCAGTTTTATTGATGAGAGTAGAATGTTATTCCTTTCTCCTTGAGTGTTTCAAATTGCTCTACTTTTCTTAAAGTAATTTTGATCTATGAGAAATGTATGGTTCTGTTTTCAGTACAAAATGATCATAATTTCATCACAAAAAGGGAGTTGTTAAAGTATTTAACATAACTCAAACACCTTTGGAAGTTTATTTGACTGCTCTGGGAAGTTTTAAGGTCAATCATTTTGCACAACCAAAATCAAGCAGGTACTGGTTGTTTAGCCTGAAAATGATCAAGAATTTTTGATCCTTCTGATATTTGGATTTGAATCCCTAAAGCAGCTTTAAACAAAACAGTCTGTTTGGATCATTTGACTTCACTGGTCAGAATGTTATTTGCTGCTCTACAGCTGACCTTGACTTAGGGCATAGGAAGCAGAAACTCCTGGACAAATCTGGGACTTGCCCAGTGGTCTACAACGACACCCTTCAAAGAACATAGCCAGGATATTAAATATCCATTTCTTACTTTCTTAGTTTTTTACTTCTTTAGAGCTGGACCAGAAGACCAGGAGAATTGTAGGGACCAGCCCCCCTGGGTTGGTGGGTTTTTCTCCCCATGTGAGAAGACGAGAGATTGTAGAAATAAAGACACAAGGCAAAGAGATAAAAGAAAAGACAGCTGGGCCCAGGGGAACACTACTACCAAGACGCAGAGACCGGTAGTGGCCCCGAATGCCAGACTGCACTGATATTTATTGGATACAAGACAAAGAGGCAGGGTAAGGAGTGTGAGCCATCTCCAATGATACCTAAGGTCAAGTGGGTCAGGTGTTGACTGGACAGGGGGTCCTTCCCTGTTTGGCAGCCGAGGTGGGGAGAGAGAAAGAGGGGAGACAGCTTACACAATTATTACTGGATACCAGAGACTTTTGGTACTTTCACTAATTTTGCTACTGCTATCTAAACGGCAGAGCCGGGAGAACAGGGTGGAACATGAAAGCAGACTAGGAGCGGTGACTGCTGAAGCACAGCATCACACGGAGACGGTTAGGCCTCCGGATAACTGTGGGCGGGCCTGACTGATGTCAGGCCCTCCACAAGAGGTGGAGGAGTACAGTCTTCTCTAAACTCCCCCTGCTAAGTAGTGGGTGTTTTTCCTTGGCACTGACGCTGCCGCTAGACCACTTGTCCATAGTGATATGGACAAGTTGGCAATGGATGTCCGCTTGGCAATGGATGTCTTCCCAGACGCTGGCATTACCGCTAGACCAAGGAGCCCTCTAGTGGCCCTGTCTGGGCATGACAGAGGGCTCATACTTGTCTTCTGGTCACTTCTCACCACGTCTCCTCAGCTCCTATTTCTGTATGGCCTGGCTTTTCCTAGGTTATGCTTGTAGAGCGAGGATTATTATAATATTGGAAAAAAGAGTAATTGCTACAAACTAATGATTAATGATATTCATGTACAATCATGTCTATGATCTAGATCTAGTATAACTCTTGTTGTTTTATATATTTTATTATACTGGAACAGCTTGTGCTCTTGGTCTCTTGCCTCCATACCTGGGTGGCTTGCCACCCACAGAGAACAGCTTTTGAGTCACACGTGTCTGGGTTTGAAATCTCAGCTCTTCCTCTTTGCTCTCTTTGAGCCAGAGACATGGTTTTTTTTTTTTTTTTTTGCTTATTTGCATAAATAGTTTTGTATTATGATTTCACATAACAGGAAGTCATGAGATGGCTGGTTCTAAGAGCGGCTCAGCAACTTGACCACATTATAGAGGCTTTTCTGATCCTATCACATTGACAATGTCATTCCTCATGGGGATAAGATGGCTGTGGTAACTCCAGCTACTACACCTTCACAGGGCAAAGTCCTTAGTAGAGAGGGAATATATGTATCAGTGAAAAGAGTCCTTCCCAGGAGCCTCTAATAGATTTCCCTCTCATCTACCTAGCCAGAAATAGACCACAGGCCAACCCCTAAACCAATCACTGACAAAAGAGAGTAGGATTATCACTATGGACTTAAATTAGTCATAATTCATTCCTGAGGGGACAGAATTCACATTGTCACTAAAGAGCACATGGTCAAATTGTAATCCTCTTAGAAGGGAAAAAACGGTAGGATAATATTGGTTTGACAACATCAGCCTCTATCACACCACTGATAAATGTCTTGCCTCCCTGTTCAGACTGTCTCAGAAGTAGGCAATTTGACAATGACCCTTGGGGAAGGAGCAGCAGGCTTGTTACCCCTCAGCTGTTTTTTTGTTTGTTTGTTTTGTTTTACATGAGAATGTCTTTACCTTGCATCATAAACATTATTTTCTTTCAATGAGTAATTCTATTATAACTTTGTCACCATCAAAAGCTTTAAAAAAGTTTTTGCCTAGGAGTTGAGAACAGTATGATCTCCATCTCTCTGTTCAAATTCTAAGGCTGAGAGAGTAAGCTGTTTATTTATAAATCAGCATTCTATGTTAACATCAAATTAAGTCTCCGTCAGAGAGGAAAGAAGACAGTTTTGCTCCCCTTTAATTAAATGTCATGGACATTTGTTGCTTCCACCAACACTGTGTCACCAGTGTTTTACTGGAAGTGACTTACTTTATATTCCAAGAAGCTAACACATTTTCTCACTCACAGATGTTCAAGAAAGTTTGCATTGAAAATAATCTCTGGGCCGGGCGCGGTGGCTCAAGCCTGTAATCCCAGCACTTTGGGAGGCCGAGACAGGCGGATCACGAGGTCAGGAGATCAAGACTATCCTGGCTAACACAGTGAAACCCCGTCTCTACTAAAAAATACAAAAAACTAGCCGGGCGAGGTGGCGGGCACCTGTAGTCCCAGCTACTCGGGAGGCTGAGGCAGGAGAATGGCGTGAACCCGGGAGGCGGAGCTTGCAGTGAGCTGAGATCTGGCCACTGCACTCCAGCCTGGGCGACAGAGCAAGACTCCGTCTCAAAAAAAAAAAAGAAAGAAAGAAGGAAAATAATCTCTGTACACATGGTTTCACTCAAAGTTACTTGGCAAAGTCATAAGACAAGATTCTTGTTTTGGCATTAATTAATACTTTCTAATTTTTTCTTTTTCTTTCTTTTTGTTTTTGGAGATGGAGTTTCTCTCTCATCACCCAGGCATGATCTCAGCTCACTGCAACCTCTGCCCTCTGGGTTCAAGTGATTCTCCTGCCTCAGCCTCCCAAGCAGCTGGGATCATAGGCTCCCACCACCATGCCCAGCTAATTTTTTTGTATTTTTTGTAGAGATGGGGTTTTCACCCTGTTGGCCAATTTGGACTCGAACTCCTGACCTCAGGGATCCACTCGCCTCAGCCTCAGAAAGTGCTGGGATTACAGGCGTGAGCCACCACTCCCGGCCACTTTCTAATTTTTTTTATTACTATACTTCAGGCAATTTAGCAATGATTTTCCAGTTTGCTGTGAATGCAACAAATGGTGTTGGCAGCATCAGCTCATGAACTGACATTATTTGGCATAGAGTAAGCATAGAGATTAGTCTGTTTTCATAGCACAAAAGCCACTATTCATCCCAAGCTTATTGGTACACATCAGTCCCAGTGACCATGGTTGAAGAATATCAGGGATTTAGGAGCCAGCTCATCACATCTTAAACCTCAGCGAAGCCCTGTGTCTGAGTCAAAGCAAGGCATACATGCACAGTATCCACTGTAACTTTTTTGGCTGGTTTTCATGGGTTAACAAGTTGACTTTAATGGTCAACATATTTATCAGTTTGAAAAGTCAAAATCAATGTGTAATACCAGAATTTTTATGAAAATGAAGTATGTAAAGATATTTTGGCCGGGCGTGGTGGCTCATGCCTGTAATCCCAGCACTTTGGGAGGCTGAGGTGGGCAGATCACGAGATCAGGAGATTGAGACCATCCTGGCTAACACAGTGAAACCCCATCTCTACTAAAAATACAAAAAATTAACTGGGTGAGGTGGCGGGAGCCTGTAGTCCCAGCTACTTGGGAGGCTGAGGCAGGAGAATGGTGTGCACCCAGGAGGCGGAACTTGCAGTGAACCGAGATGGCACCACTGCACTCCAGTTTGGGCAACAGAGCCAGACTCTGTCTCAAAAATAAAAAAAATAAAAAAAAAAAAAAAAAAAAAAAAAAAAAAAAAAAAAAAAAAAAAAAAAAAAAAATTTAGGCAAGCCTGAAGGAAGTGAAAATCAAGAATAGCTACCAATGAGGAACTTTAGTGTGTGTGTGTGTGTGAGTGTGTGTGTGTATATATATTTTTTTGAAAACAGGAAGCTATGATTACACTCAGTCTCCATCAGTCACTCGATGTAACACTGCACATTCTCTAGGGACAATCCTGGCAGGGAGGGGGTCTCGATGCACCAGAGACTCTTCTCTCCTGAAACATGAACACTACAGACCAGTAAGGCGGGGCGTGCACCCATCAGCACCTCTGGGCTGTCCTCCTGACCTAGTGCTCTCTTGAGGGAAGGCAGTTCTGCGAGCCCGGCTTGTTCTGGCAGGCCTTGGCCAGTCCAGTCAGTTTGTATCTTTCCAGTCATGCTTAGTCTTGGTAGCTCTTGAAATCTTTCCTGACTGGAAGTCCAGAGCGTGAACTTTCTTACCTAGGGCCTCGTATTTCCAAGGAGTTGCCTTGGGCTTGAGGCTGACATTTTGAGAGACACACTGAGTCAGAGAGTTGTGATGAGGAGCTCAGAGTTCGCAGCCACATGTTCCGGGCTTAATTCCCAGTTTTGCCTCTAGCAAGCTGTGTGACCTCAGGAGAGTTGCTGCACATCCCTTTGCCTCATAGCCTCACTTTCTTTGCCTTTGCCACAGGGCTGTAATAAAGATTAAATGAAAATGGTATCTGCCACATAGAAAACACCATGTAAGTAAGACTATCATCACTTGCCTCCATCCCAATTCAGACATGCTATATATCAACTTTAGCAAATCTAGATGACATGTAGCATCAAGTAAGAGGATTGCTGGGCTGCACAAGATAGGGGCTGAAGGAGGCAATATAGCTACTGGGTTGTGGTCACCATTTGCATCAACATTTTTGTTTTAAATTTTCTTAAATACTTATACTTTATTTTCAAATTAAAATGTAAGATTTTGTTCTTTTAAATTCTTTATATATGTGAAGCAGAAGTGTTACATATGTAAAATTAAAAAACGGGCTGTTTTTAGAATTTTGAAAAAGAAATCTCTCAAAAGGCAAGACTTTTCCAATACCAAAAGAAATAGCCAATCAATTTAGTCACAAGACCCCTAGTTTCAGGAGTCAGAGATTCTAGGGTTGATTTTGATTGCTTTCAGTATAATAATCTAATTACCTTATTACATAATACATCCACCTAACACCCATATGACTTTGGGATGGGCAACTGCATCACCGCCTCTCCTTTTAAGGAGCAGTGCGTGGTTGGATTATTAACTGTGTAGCTGAAAACAGCGATTGTGGTACTGAGGAATTAACCCTAGTTAGAGATTGGGAAGACTCACAAATAGGGAATATGCAGTTAGGATTATTCTTTGACAAGTGAATTATCCAGTTGACACTACTCAAGTAACACAAGAGTTTCTGATGGTTGGAAATGAGTACAATGTGGATAAAGTGTCAGGGAAACACAGGTGCACACCTTGAGCTAAAAGATAACATTTTGACTGTTTCTCTGGTTATTAAAAAGCTGCTTATACATCATATGTACACAGCTTCTTAGAAGCCACTTAAACTGAATTATCTCAGCAGGGTAGTGGGTTTGGCTTGAGTAAGTAGCAGAGCAAAGTTATTAAAAGTACTGGCTCTAGGATGGAAACTCCTGGAATCAGATCAAGGCACCAACATATTTACCTGGTATGTCACCTCAGGCTGCTTCCTTAACCTAAGAATCTATTATCTTATCTGGAAAATTGATATAAAAATAGTACCTACATCATTAGGTTGCTGAGGACATCAAACATGAAAGTGTAAATTATTAAGTGCTTAGCTCAGAGACTGAACAGTAAGAGCTCACTATATTTTAGCTATTACTACTTTTTACTATCATTTGAAGGCACTTTCCACCTTGACCTTGCATTGGTAAATAACATAATGATGAAAAGAAGTCTGTTCCTGATTAGCAACAACAAGATCTCTTTATTCAGGGAACTCTAATTTGTATTTCCGTTAAATGCTTTGAATACTGGTGAGACTAGAAAGTCCTGGAATTGGATACCCACCCTCTTTCTGTCAGAACCTGTGAGTCAGGTTCAGAGTAGCTGTCACCTTCCTATATTGTTTCCATTTAAAGATACCACTCTTTCCCCACCTTTTTCTTTGAAAGGCCAGGGAGCTACTGGGAAAACTCTCAAGTCTTGAGAGCAGGCTCCTGAAAGGAGTCAGTAACTTGCCTGAGTCCTTGTAGAACTGAATTTTTGCACAACTGCTTGGACTGCCTTAATAATAGCCTAATTTAATGAGCATTTTACTGTGTGCTGGCACCTTACACGCATTATCTTGCTCAACCCTCATAACAGCCTTTTGGAATGGGATTTTCATTAATTATTTTCATTGGAAGAAACTAAAGAAAGGTGTATAATTTGTCCAAATAAAGTAAAGAGAGGTGAATAATTTGTCCAAATCAGCTCAACTGAAAAGCACCACTGTGTGCTCTGAACACTCTATGATGTGAGATGCAAGAACTTTGTGCCTGATACTTGTTGTCCCTCTGAGTCCTGTAGGATGCCTATATTTTTGAAAGCAAAAGGACTGATGCCTGCTAAACTTTGTCTTTTTCTTCTTTACAGACTCGCTAGCTGAGTTTTTCATGTCGCCTGCCAGTAGACACTTTGGCTGACCTCAAAGGGCAGCCAGCTGGGCACAGATTTTCAGGAATGCACAGAGCAGTTCTGACCCTTGCCTAGCACTTTCCCTGAGCTCTTGTGAATGGAATTTGGTATGCCTATCTTGGAGGACTTTGCAACCAGGTAAAACTAAAGACCACACATACAAATCTGCCATACATCTTTAGAGACTCCTGACAGAGTTTCTATTTCATGACTCACTTGGGAAATATGGAGCACCTTTTTAATATGCTGGGTCTGGAGCCAGAAAGGATGTGAAGGGAGTCTGAGACACTGTCCTCTGACAGGTGTTTTCTGCTACTATGTGTTTGCTAAGGTATTAGTGATAGTTAGGTGGACAAGTGTGCCATGCTCAAGTAAGTTTATGAAAGTCTGTGTAATATTAAATTAAACAAGTTTCTTCAGAGCCTTTATTTGCCATTGTTCCTAATGAATTGCTAGGTATTAAGGGAGCTCAAAAGACTCTAAAATCATTTTTTATTGGAGCATCTTGTGGGACTACTTTCCTACAGAACACATTTTCAGAAACCCTGGTTAAAAATGCTTTAGCACGTAGGCTCAGGGATAAAGCCAGGCTCTGCCATTTAGGTGCTGTGTGACTTTGGGAAAGTGATTTCAACACTCTGTACTACCTCTCTTTTTTCATCAGTAAAATTAGTGTCATAATGACATCTATCTCCTAAGGCCTTGTAAATATGGTCATGGTCAGCATCCCACAGATGTTAACTGTTATCTTTAAAATATGGTACTTCAGTCTTAAATTTTGAGGTTAGTTTCTTCACCCCCATAGAATTTAATCTCCTCTTGTATTGTCATCTGCTGATAAAGGAGGAGAAAAAGCCCTTAAAACAAAACAAAATCAACTCATTGTTTCTGTGGTAGGCCATGTCCATCCTGCTATTGACCTAAAAGTGTAAGCATTAAGATCAGTAAGAATTTTTTTATATGACAAGAGAGGTCCATGTGGTTTTTATCCCAGCTTACAGATAGTTCGTGTTATAAGTCTATAATTCTGAGTTCTCAGGACCTGGGAACTTCTCACCAGGGACTCAAATTTTCTTCTATGAGAAGGCTCTCTAGCAGGGCTGCCTAGGTAGGGAGGTGACTGAAGCCCTCCTCAATTGCTCCTTCCTCTGAGAACTCTGCAAGCCAAGGTCTAGACACTGCAGTTCCAGACATCAAATCAGCACTTTGTTTTAGAAAAAAGAGGACAAATTGTTTTAGAAAAAAGAAGACAAATCAAGGGATGTCAAACTGTTGGTAAAAATATTAAAAACTGTGGCAAATGAAATGAGGAGGTAGCCATGGGACTATAAGTAGATACATACCACTTATTCCTTCAAAATCATCTTTAATGCTTAAAACTCATCTTCCTTCCACCATGGCCTAAGCAAAATCCCCCATGTTACAACCAATATTACAGCAGCAATAACGGTAACCATGGAAGTGAAGGCAAGGTGGTGGTATTGTACAAGAAAGGGAATATATCATTCAGTCAGGAGAGCCCAGCAATTCCTGTTTCCCAATCCATGAGGAAAGGAGAAGGGGGAGGAAGTCTCCAAAACTCTCATCCCTGGAGATATGGATTTAGATAGCATCTATGGAATTGTTAAATCAAGATGAGCCTAAAGCTGCCCCCTTACATAGTTAAGTTCAGCTTAAAGGTTTTCTGTACATTGTGAACTGTAACAAGTGGAGTTGTAAACCGACCATAGCCCACAGCTATGCAAATCACTGGGTTTTGTCTAGTCAAAGGCACCCAACTACTCAAATCCTGTTCAAATAAGGCAACTGGAGAACTTTATCCAATCCAGTTGTTTCTGTGCTTCACTTTCATTTTCTGTACCTCACTTTCCTTTTGCTGTCCATAAATCTCCCACCACGTGCCTGTGCTGGAGTCTCTCTGAATCTGCTGTGATCCTGGGGACTGCCCAATTCGTGAATCGTTCATTGCTCAATTAAACTCATTTAAATTTAATTAGGCAACTGGGGGCAGTGGCTCAAGCCTATAATCCCAGCACTTTGGGAGGCCAAGATGGGCGGACCACCTGAGGTCAGGAGTTGGAGAGCAGCCTGATCAACCTGGTGAAACCCTGTCTTTACTAAAAATACAAAAATTAGACAGGTGTGGTGGCGGGCGCTTGTAGTCCCAGCTCCTCTGGAGGCTGAGGCAGAAGAATGGCTTGAACCTAGGAGACTTAGGTTGCAGTGAGCCAAGATGGCACCACTACACTCCATCCTGGGAAACAGAGCGAGACCGTCTTAAAAAAAAAAAAAAATTCGGCTGAAGTTTTTCTTTTAGCAGGATTTAGGCAGCATACGTGATGCCAGTCTGCAACTATACCAGCCAGGTAAGTGGAGTTGATTATATAGAGTATTCAAGGATGGGGATGAAAAAGAAGTGGGAAGACAGCAGGAATATATTAAAAGTGGAAAGTTGACAAAATCAGTAGAACTTTAGGATTGGTTAGTTATTGAAGGTCAGAGGGAGTAGTGAAGAATAATTCTGTTCTATGGACTCTGTTGGGTGGATTCTAATGTCATCAAAGGAGAAAGTAAGTTAGGAGAGGAAATAATGAGGTCACATTAAAACTGCACTTTGGATGTTGGCTATTCATTCCCAAAAATACTACCAGAAAAACCTATTGATCATACAATGCTAAGTTTATTAGAGCACTATCCACTTTTAGTGATATCTCAAACTGCTAAATTAAGGCAAGGAATTTATAGCATTTTAGGACCTGGGCTAAGTGATTTTAAGGCAGGTTTTGCAAGAAGGAGGTTAGCAGAGATGAGTGGGGACGGTGAAGCAAAGGTCTTGGAGCAAGTCTGGATGAGAAACTATTCAGTCTTCATAAACAAGCTGTCTGGCTCACAACCTTAACTTTCAGGAAAGGGTATTTCCTGGATGAAGCAGATACATTGTTTTGCTTGGCCCAGTAGTATTTAATATATACACACAAAATGTATACGCAGCCCCATGACCCCCTGTAGTTTAATGCAGGGACTAAGGAATTCTCAAGATGTGAATGGAACTTTCAGGCAGATGAGTTCACTAGGCTATCTAGAAACTAGAAGTGGAAATGAAATCATGATTTCAAGTCACCTGAACAGAACATACTTTTTGACTCAAGCAGGAACTCAATAAAATACCTTGCAAATCTCTGCTGAAGGGGTCTTCCATCAAGGATCATTCAGGAAACTAAAACTTGGGAATGCTCCCAGGATATTATTAGTTACTTACATCCAAACCCAAGACGGAAGGATCAAGTCAACATGATCTTCTTCCTCTTCTCATTTTATTCTCTTTGGGATCTCTCAAGCTAAGAAATTACACTGCACATTTCTTGTGACCTCCAGCAGAGCTTGAAGAAGAGTATCTAAATAACTGTTAGATTTATTAGCATTTTGAAAGTTTTAACAAGCTTCCTGAACCTGACCAGTTAAGCCAGACTGACAAAACCAAGATTGGAATTTTTTATAAAGGAGGGATGGAGAGATGGAGATAATTGTATATGTCAGCTACCTCCTCATGGAGGCCCTATCTCTAAACTTTAGCCACTGCTTCATTATCAGAACAATTAAAGATTTAAAACCCACCTTATAAATGTTCCTTCTAGGAAAATTACAGGTTTATTGTCATCTCCAGAAAATAAGGAACAAATGCGCTTTTACATTGTCCGTGATCTGTAACTGTTTTTTGAGATGAAGCCATTTTCAAACCTTTGGAAGGGCTAGCAGAAGAAAAACCAGGTGGCAGAAATGGCTCTGACTGTTTTTCCACCTGCCCACTGTTTTAGCTTGTTTTAAAGGATGATCAAATGTATTGAATGTATTTAATTAATGCATTCAACAAATTAGACAGGTGTGTGTTTGTTAGGCACCTACTATATGCCAGTGGTATTATGGGATCCGGGATACAACAATGGACAAATAAATGTCTCTGCTTTTCTAGAGCTTACATTCTAGTCACAGACATAAGCAAAAAATAAAAACAAATGAATATATTTAGATAAGTATATATGTTGGGAGTTACCAGGGCTATGAAAGAAATATAGCTGATGAAGAAATAGATACTCATAGGAGAATGCTTATTTTAAAAGGAGGAAGGTAGGCCTCTCATTCAATACTTGAGCTCAGACTTGAAGGAAGTGAGAGAGTGAGCATGTATATATATATCTGGGTGAAGAACATTCCAAGCAAAGGAAACATCACGTATGCAAAGGCCCTGCAGCCACTCTCTGTGTATTAATGGCATGTTAATAGAAGGAATTGGGCTCTCATTTCCACTTAAGTAGTAATATCTGGTGGCAGTGTTGTGGGACTAGCCAGGGTTGGTATAGAATACACCAAAGAGGGTATTGGTAGAAACCTGGGTGGAAGCTAAGTGTCCATCAATGGATGAATAAATAAACAAAATGTGGTATATATATACAATGGAATACTATTCAACCATAAAGAAGAATGAAATCCAGTCATTTGTGACTGCGTGGATGAACTTGGAGGACCTTGTGTTAAGTGAAATAAGTCAGGCACGGAAAGACAAATACTGCATCATCTCACTTATATGTGGAATCTTAAAAATTTGATCACATAGATGCAGAGTGGAATGGTGGTTACGAGAGGCTGGGGATGGTGGGGGTAGGAAGAGATGCTGGCCAAAGGATACATACTTACAACAGGATAGAAAAAATAAATTTCAAGGGATCTACTATGAAGCAAGGTGACTATGATCAATGATGAAATATTATGTTCTTGAAAAATCTAGAGTAGAAGTTATGTGCCCTTACCATAAAAATAACTACGTGAAGTAATGCACATGTTAATCAGCTAGATTTAACAATTTCACAATGTATATGAACTACAAAACATCATGTTGTGCACTAGAAATGCATATAGTATTATCTGTCAATTAAAAAATAAAAGAGAAGAAAAGGTTTTTGAATTTATGTAAGTATGCAAATCCAGGCATACTCATTTGAGACCATGATGTACACTGCAAAACTCTTGTTTCTTCCACTGACCTACTTACCAAAAGATCTCTGTGCTGTCCCAGATTTCAGACTTTCAGGCTTAACCATATTGTCTGGGCTCTGACAATTTCAAAACTACTTTATCACTGGCTTCAGTCTCCTTATAGATACATATTCTCCACATGTTTTTTCTTTCAGTTAATCTAAACTTGGTACAAAGATTTTCTCTCTGTATATGAACTAGCTCTGCTGCCCCAAGGTTTCCTCCATATATGAGAATATAAGTATAAAGTGCATTTGATGAAAGTAAAGGTTTTGAATCAAAGGGTAAAATTTAGAAAGTTTAGGGTATTTGAAACTGTCCCCCTCTCCTGCCTTCTGAAAGAGCTCAATGTGTATTACTAAAGAATGAGGGAAACTGTTTCTAACAATACAAATAAATCCACTATGTATAATGAATCCATAATACTGAATAATAACTCTGTATGGTGTTGTTTAAGGTCAAGTTAAAGCTTCCCAGGAATTGGAATCTCAATAAATATTGGTTACATTGAACTGAACTTTGGCAGATTTTCCACTCTTTGTGTTGCAATCATTTTGGCAAATAATATTTTTAATAAGTACCTCCAGTAAATAACAACAACATTCGGAACAAGTTTGTAAATGAGATACTTATTAAAAATATATAATGCCTTTGTTATTCTCTTAATAACTCAGCATAGATATAATCTTAATAATTTACTGCCTAGGAAAGCTCTACTGCAACGACTCATTCCTTTTTAGAGCTTAATGGAACCTAAAAGATTCCTATGCTTACTTTACATACAGGAATGTGAGGTCCAGATAAGTTATACAGGGTTAGAAAATAAGTTCCTGATTATGAAGTTGGGATTTTTTTTTTTCATTACAGCATTCTGTCCTTCAAGGATTCCCATTATTGCTTCATAGTCCAGAGGCATCTTCCTTTTTTCTGATGAGAAAATAAAGAGGTAAAACATACACCAGTAAATCTGAAATTCTGAAGAGAACAAATTTCTTTTTACTAAACCTCTGGGTCATAATTTGGCCCAAGGTTGAGGCTAGATATAACATGTTATCCTGGTGTTACAAACGAATAGTTATTTCAGACAAACAAAAGATGCCTGCTTTTACTTCTTACTATATTGACTGCCTGGGTTGTTCTTTGACCAAACTTATTTTGTCATCAGATACAACTTAATGAGCTTTTCTAACTTATGATCAGACTAAATAGAGCTCTTCAACAACTGGCTCAGAGTTCTGTGGAATGACAGAATAATAGCTCAGTCAATATTTTAAGCATAATAACTAATTTCTTTCTTACTAGTCACATGAAATAACTGTTAATTATTCTCTTATTTGCATTGGGTAATAAGGTAACAAAGCTGTTATTCATGTCAGCAATTGTTTTTCTACAGACAAAAGAACACATCTTAGGTACATAGAAACCTCTCTGCTCCTAAAACAAATGTAAAGATTTTGATTCATTGCTTTGACTGAAGTCTTACAAAGGGTAACTTTTAATATATATGACTCATAAATAACAAATATACATTAAAAAATGAGACAGAGAAATTGCCCAGTCCTAAGGTGGGCCTTGGTAATGTATAGTACTATTTTATATGCAAAGTTCAATGAATGATTACTTAAATCTCCCCCTCTCCTTCTCCAGTGGTCTCTTTTTCAAAAAAAGAAGCTTTGATACCTCAGATAGAAACAGACTCATAGCAATCAGGGGAAGTTGGGCAGTATGGAAGTAGTTACAGAGTAAGCAATATTTTGATTTCATTTTTTTCTTGCTCAAGTATAAAATGTTAATGCTCCTTACAAAAAAACCCACAGTTATTACTTCACCCAAATCTACTGTGGAAAACAATACTCATAATAACAAGAAAACAAAAGCATTCACGTAATAGTCATAATAAGCAAAAATGAATAGATGTCTCCATTGAACTCTGCCTGCACATGATTTGCATAGATCTCTTTCAGTATTAACACTCAGCTTTTTACTTTTTATTTCATATTAAACATTTGAATCTAGAACTGTTTTATTTCTCTTGAGATTATTATTTCTTGATCTCTTTTATTTTCTTCTCATTTTCTCCAAGTTTAGTCATCTTGATGAAAGTCAAGAGAGGAAAAAATTGACAAAATAAATTGTCACCACATTCTTTTAAAGAGTCTACTATGTGCCAGACTATTCTAGGGACCAGGAAAACCAGTCATCCTCACTCACTTTGAGTTTACATGGCATGAGCAGGCAATAGACAATAAATAAATGAACACAGTAATTATTTCATACAGTAGGGGTTAATTTGGCTTAGGAATTCAGAAAACACCTCAGCTGGTGATGGTAGTTAACTGTAACTTGAAACCATACATAACTCTGGGGCCAGAGAATTCCAGTCTGAGCACAAGACTCTCCATCAGAAGGGAGATTAGCATGCTTGAGGATGAGAAAGAAGGCCTGAGCAGCTGGAGCAGAGTCAGTGCCACATGATAGGCAGGGATGGGCCAAAGTTTGAGAACCCTGAAGGTCCATGGTAAAGGGTCTGTACTTTATTCTAGCTATGGTGAGAAGTTGTTGCATTATTTAAGCAGGACAACAATGTGATTTTATTTATTTATTTATTTATTTATTTGTTTGTTTGTTTATTTACTTAAAGATCACCCTTGCTGTTGTGTAGAATAGAAGTAAGGAAACTGTTGTAATAATCCAAGTAAGAAATGATGATGTTTAGAATAAGGTAGTTGCAGTGAAGACAGAGAAAAGCAGACAGATTTTAGATGCATTTTGAATGTAAATATATAGGAACTTGATGTATTAAGAGGCATTGTGGCAAGGATAGGGAGAAACTGAGAATAAGTTATTGGTTTATGACTTGAGCAACTAGGTGAATAATGGTCTCATGTACCCAACTGAGGAAGCCTTGGGTGTGAGCTGGTTTGCAGAGGGAAAGAGCTCTGTTTTGGCCATAAGATCCTGGGGAGACCCTATGACTTCCAAGTGGAGCATTATTGCTAACGATACCTTCTGTTTATAGATTATATCATACACTGTTATAATTTTTATTTGTGTGACTGATAGATTGATTGCATGGGCAGATGGGGAGAGCTGGACATGAAGGAGATATAAGTGAAGAGAGGAGAGGACACAGAAGCAGGAAGGAGAATATCCTCAAAGATGAGATCAATGTTGGTGACTGTCATGCAGAATCGAGCCTTGACTCTGCCATGTACCCCTGAGAGGAAAATCAGTTCTCTTTCCACTCCCATGTCCTCCTCTGACTATCTTTATGGGGACCATCTTTATAGGGACTGAAATGAGGCACTTTTCAAAAAAGGTAAGGAATAATTGGCCCATGTCTCCTTTCTTATGCAATTCTTATTTATCTTTGAGATATTATCACACTTGATATATTTGCATTCCAGTTGTCATTCTTAGTCTCTGAACTTCTAGATTCATTGAGATTTAGGAACCAGGAAAAGAAAATATTTATTCTAATATGTTGACATTTACCACTCTAATATTTATATTTCAATAAGAATAACTTGAATGATTTATTTAAAGTATTTTCTAAAACCATAAAGTAACACTGAAGACAGACCTTATGAATGATTTATTTTCTATTATGTACTCAGTTGCCAACTGAATTTTAATTAAGAGAGGAATGCTATCTTAAATTTCTAGATAATATTTATGTCAGTAACTATAATATTTTTTATTTTTTTATTTTGGAACACATTCATAGGAAATAGCAAAGATAGTACAGAAGAGTCCAGTGTACCTTTAATCTGGTAAAAGGCATTATTTTAAAAATCTGAATATAATATACCCAACACAGGATAACCCAGATTCATAAAGCAAGTTCTTAGAGACCTACAAAAAGATTTACAATCTCATACAATAATGGTGGGAGACTTCAATACTCCACTGATAGTATTAGACAGATCATTGAGGTGAAAAATTAACAGATATTTCGACCTGAATTCAATGTTAAAATGAATCTGATCTGTAGAGAATTATATTATCAGACCTCTACAGAACTCTCCACCCCAAAACTAGAGAATATACATTCTTCTCATTGCTACAAGGCACATACTCTATTAATTGACTAGCAGTCAGACCTAAACAATCCTCAGCAATGCAAAAGAACCAAAATCATACCAAACACACTCTTGGATGACAGTGCAATAGAGAAGTCAAAGCTTTAAAAATTGCTCAAAACTACACAATTACATGGAAATAAAACAACCTGCTTCTGAGTGACTTTTGAGTAAATAATGAAATTAAGGCAAAAATCAAGAAGTTTTTTGAAACTAATGAGAACAAAGTTACACCATACTGGAATCTCTGGGCTACAGCTGAAAGAGTGTTAACAGGGAAATTTATAGCACTAAACACCAACAACAAAAAGTTAGGAATATCTCAAATTAACAACCTAATATTACAACTGAAAGCATCAGAGAAGCAAGAGCAAACCAACTCCAAAGCTAACAGAAGACAAGAGATAACCAAATCCAAAATCCAAGCTGAACTGAAGGAAATCAAGACATGGAAAACCATTTAAAAGATCAGTGAGCCCAGAGTAGGTTTTTTTGAAAAAATTGATGAGATAGATAGGCTGCTAGCTAAACTAACAAAGAAGAAAAGAGAAGATCGAAATAAACACAATTAGAAACAACAAAGGAAATGTTACCACTCACCGAACAGAAAAAAAAAAAAAAATCCATCAGAAACTATGATGAACACCTCTGTGCACACAAACTACAAAACCCAAAAAAGATGGGTAAATTCCCGGACAATGCAAACTCCAAAAACCAAACCAGGAAGAATTTAATTCCCTGAACACACCAAAAACGAGCTCTGAAATTGAATAAATAATAAATACCCTACCAACCCCGCAAAAGCCCAGGATCAGATGGATTTACAGCAAAATTTTACCATATGTATAAAGAAGATCTGGTATCATTTCTACTGAAACTAATTTTAAAATTTGAGAAAGAGGGACTCCTCCCAACTCATTCAATGAGGCCAGCATCATCCTGATACCAAAACCTGGCAGAGACACAACAAAAAAGAAAACTTCGGGCCAATATTCTTGATGAATATTAATGCAAAAATCCTCAGCAAACTACTTGCAAACCAAATCCAGCAGTACATCAAAAACTTAATCCACCATGATCAAGTAGGCTTTTTCCCTGGAATGCAAGCTTGGATCAACATACACAAATAAATAAATGTAATCCGTCACATAAATATACCTAAAGACAAAAACCACATGATTATCTCAATAGATGCAGAAAAGGTGTTTGATAAATTTCAATGTCTTTTTATGTTAAGAACTCTCAGTAAACTAGGACAAACATCAAAATAATAAGTCATCTATGGCAAACCCACAGCTAACATCATACTGAATGAGGAAAAGTTGGAAGCATTCCCCTTGAAAACTGATACAAGACAAGGATGTCCGCTCTCACCACTCCTATTCAGCATAGTATTGGAAGTCCAGGCCAGAACAATCAGGCAAGAGAAAGAAATAAAAAAAGCATCCAAATAGGAATAAAGGAAGTTAAACTGTCCCTATTTGCAGATGACCCAGTTCTATGTATAGAAAGCCCTGTAGTCTTGGCCCAAAGCTTCTTCAGCTGATAAACAACTTCAGCAAAGTTTTAGGATACAAAATCAGCATACAAAAATCTCTGGCATTCTGATACACTAATAGCAGCCAAACTGAGAGTCAAATCAGGAATGCAATTCCATTCACTATTGCCACACACACACACACACACACACACCTAGAAATGTAGCTAACCAGGGAGGTGAAAGAACTCTACAATGAGAATTACAAAACACTGCTCAAAGGAATGAGATGACACAAACAAATGGAAAAACATTCTATGATAATGGAGAGCAAGGATGTATATCATTAAAATGGCCATATTACCCAAAGCAGTTTACAAAGTAAATGTTATTTCTCTCAAACTACCGTTGATATTCTTGACAGAACTAGAAAAAAAAAATTTTTTTTTAATGTGCATGGAACCAAAAAGGAGCCCGAATAGCCATGGCAATCCTAAGTAAAGGAACAAAGCTGGAGGCATAATGTTACCTGACTTTAAACTATACTACAAGGTTTCTTTCTTTAAAAACAGCATGGTACTGGTACAAAAACAGACACATAGGCCAATGGAACAGAAAATAGCATCCAGAAATAAGACCTTTCACCTATAACCATCTGATCTTTGAAAACGCTTCCAAAGATGAGCAATGGAGAAAGGACTCCCTATTCAATAAGTAGTGCTGGGAAACAGGCTAGCTATATGCAGAAGATTGAAACTGGACTATTTTCGTACACCATATATGAAAATCAACTCAAGAAGAATTAAAGACAAATGTAAAACCCAACGCTATAAAAACCCTAGAAAACAACCTAGGCAATACCATTCTGGACGTAAGAACAGGCAAAGATTTCATGATAAAGACCTTAAAAGCAATTATAAGAAAGGAAAAATTGACAAATAGAGTTAAACTAATTAATTAAACTAAAGAGCCTCTGCACAGCAAAAGAAACTATGAACAGCGTAAACAGACAACCTACAGAATGGGAGAAAATATTTACAATCTATGCATCTAACACAGGTGTAATATCCAGTATCTATAAGGAATTTAAACAAATTTACAAGAAAAAAACAACTCCATTAAAAAAGGGGGGCATGGGACATGAAGAAATACTTCTTAGAAGAAGACATACACACTGCCAACAATCATAAAAAAACTCAACATCACTGATCATCAAAGAAATATAAATCAAAACCAGAATGAGATACCATCTCACACCAGTCAGAAGAACTATTATTAAAAAGTAAAAAAAAAAAAAAACAGATGCTGGTAAGACTGAGGAGAAAAGGGAACCCTTATACATTATTGGTGGGAATATAAATTAGTTCAAACATTGTGTAAAGCAGGGTGGTGATTCCTCAAAGAGCTAAAAACAGAACTACCATTCAACCCAGAAATACTGTAGAACTTGGGTTATATAATAATTATATACTCAAAGGAATAGAAATTGTTCTATCATAAAGACACAGGCACACAAATGTTCATTACAGCTCTATTCACAATAGCAAAGACGTGGAATCAACACAAATGCCCATCAATGACAGACTGAATAAATAAAATATGGCACATTCACATTATAGAATACTATGCAGCCATAAAACCAATGAGATCATGTCTTTTGCAGGAACATAGATGGAACTGGAGGCTATTATCCTTAGGAAACGAATGCAGGAAAAGAAAACCAAATCCTGCATGTTCTCACTTATCAGTGGGAGCTAAATGATGAGAACTCATGAACACAAAGAGGCAAACAACAAGATATTGGGGCCTACTTGAGGGTGGATGTTGGGAGGAGGAGAAGATCCTAAAAAAATAACTATCTGGTACTAGGCTTAGTACCTGGGTGATGAAATAATCTGTACAACAAACCCCCATGACACTAGTTTATCTATATTGCAAACCTGCATATAGTACTCCTGAACATAAAATAAAAGAATTTTAAAAATATGAATATATTTACCTTTAATTTGAAAGGGAAAACCTCTGTCACAATTAATTGAGTCTTTTGGTGAAAAAATATTCCTTTCTATTGTGTGTCTATCCAGAGTGGAATCACAGGGTATGCATATACTGTTGATGACTAGCTGTTTAGTAATAAAAGTAATACATGTTCATTGCATTTAAACATTTAAAATACAACAGCAAAAAGAAGAAGACAAAATTAAACTGCTTTAGTCCAAGAACTTATATAAATATTGTAAAAATGTTTGTGGAAAGCCTTCCTGTATGGGTGAAGGAAGAGTGTTCCCAGAAAACGGACAAGCTTACTGAAGCACAGAATTCTAGAAAATGTATCACTTTTAAGAACAGAACTTTTAAGAACTGAAGGAATGACAGAATGTTAGAGTGTAATGTATCACTTTTAAGAACTGCAGGAATGACAGAATGTTAGGGCGTAAGTGTGGCAGAAGTCTAGGCAGATCTTGGTAGGGGCCTATTAATGGAGGGCCTTATAACACCCAATGTAACTTTAGCCTATATCCTAAGAGCAATGGGAAAGCCATCACAAAATTTGGAGATGAGAAATAACATTATCTGATATGTGTTTTAGGAAGATCATTTCTGCCTACAGTGTAGAGAATGGCCTGGAGTGTACCAAGACTTGAGGCAGGAAATGAGATTTTTCTAGTAATCCAGGCAAGGGATGATGGGTATGTAGACAGGTAAAATGTCAGTGGACACAAATAGGGTTTGGAGGGTTATTGATTGGATTTGGGTGGTGAGACAGGGAGAAGTCCAGAAGAGAGCCCGGTGTTCTTGGTTGAATTACGAAGTAGCTGGTGGTTTCACTCACAACAAGAGAAGGGGAGATCTGGAGCCAAGAGGGAGATGATGCATTGACTTTGGATTTACTTGAGTGAGGTGAATCATAAACCATGTAAATGAATATGTCCAGGAGACAGTAGAAACACAGTTTCTTAATTCAGGAGTGGTCTAAGAGTTATTAGTAGATAAATGGTTACTTGTGTAAAGGAATTTGAATGAATGAATAAAGAAAAAGACAGAGACAGAAGTCTGAGGAACAGCAATTAAAATAAAATGAAAGAGAAGACTCTGCAAAATAAACTGAGGCAATTGTAGCCACAGAGGAAATAGTGTAATCAGAATTGTGTAATGTCAGGGAAGCCAAAGGAAGAAAGATGTCCAGGAGTAGGAGTGTAGGCAGCAGGGTCAACAGTTCTGAGTGGTCATATGGAAAGAAGAAGTACTTGATCTGCATACATGCTCATCCTATGTAGTTTAATCAATACGAATATTCACAGACCTCTAGAAGCATACGTTTTTCAAATACTGAGAACAATTATAATTACCACTGCCTAGGTGGTAAGAATATCACATAATATTTTATTTGAAGAAAGTTATTGACAAGATTTGGAGACCGACTTATGTGAGTATGGAATGGAAGGTCTATGGAAAGATGTCAGAGGTGGGATGCCAGGGCCCAAAGAAATCTCCATAGTGAGGGGCAAGGGGGGCGTAGGGGTATTCTTAACTCTGAACTCCTCTTACAGCTAATTAACAGGGCTGGTAGGGAGAAAGGGATAGACAGGCGTACTATCTCATCAACTGGGAGTGATCTCCAGCAGGAGCCGAAGAGGAAAGCTGATGCCAACACTTAAATGAAATTGAAGGAGGTGAAAGGATAACATTCTGGAGGAGAAAGAGATAACTTGCAATATATCTCTTTCTGGCATTCTACACTGGCTGACTTGTATACTCTTATCATCAATAAATCTTTAGGAAGCAAGGAAACACACCACCAATTCAGTGCTTTTCAGCGATAAATAGCCATAGTAGAGTCAAGGGTATTTTAGTGTATGACAGTTTCGCTTAGATAATGTTTTTGATTTGATTCAAGCCAGAGTGTTTAGTGGCTTAAAACTGGAATCTTTCCCTGCCTTTTTGATGTCTTCCAGAGAGGGAGGTAGAATCTCTCACTACCATTCTGGATATTATTATTATTTTTTAATTAGAAGAAATTGAAAAAGAGAAAACAGAAAAGACCCCAGGTCTCACACTCTGGGACTATGCTAGGCCTAGTGGATTCAGTTGCCAACAGCATGTGTGTTGTTTTCTTCTTAACTGTATTTGTTATTTTCTTTTGTTCCATTATACAAGCACAAGTTGTGCAAAACCATGTTAAGCCATCATATGGAGGAACACAGATGAAAGGCATAGCTTTTTCTTCTTCAAAAGCAGACAGTTCCATGAAGGCAGTGTCAAAATCCACCATATTTATATCTATACTCCCAGCACATAGTACATAAAAGGTGCTTAAATAATATTTGCTTAATGAACATACGAGTGTCACATTGAGGCCAGGCACATATACAAGAAAGTTTAATAGAAACACTGTGATTCATGCTGTGACAGCAGCACAGATACTGCTGATAATATCTGCAGGGAAACACTCAGATATTTGAACACAGACACAATACACAGTCTACTTCATATTAATAATAAGCAAAAAAAATTGTAGATTCATATGATGTGAAACTCAAGAATACCTTTAAGCTCATCTTATATACATTCTTGTTTCAAACCATGTCAAAGCTGCACATGATGCAGGAACTCAACAACAAAATAAGTCTTAATCCACATTCTGAGGCTGAATTTATAACTTCTGTTTGGTGGACACTGTCATATTTGCCTGTTAAAATTTGAAAAGCTTGTATTTTGCAGATCTCTCTTGGCAATATTTGGTTTCATGTCTACAGTATTGAGTTATTCTTTGGGAACTGGAAATATTCCCACCAGGTAAAAATTTTGAGTGTATTTGGCAAAGAAATGCAACAGTGTCTGTGGGGTGACTTCACTGAACAATCAGTAGAAATCAAACACTAAAACCAACAGTGCAACAATATGACCGTGTGCAATGGCTCTTTGAAAAGTTCTGTTTGTGAGCTGATATACTTTATTTTTTATAAAAAGTCAAGTCTCTTAAATTATAGACTACTATAAAGACATGAAGAATTAAACTGATTTCAGGGAAGCCATTTGGAATTAAACTTCTCCTTTCAAAGAAAAATTCTTGGGCAAGAAGGATAATTTAGCAAGTATTTCTATTAATGCTATTAGCATCTGAACTATATTGAGGCAATCTGTTGTAGAAAAAGAGAAGTGAATGAAAGGCACTCCAGGCCTCCCCTCTATCAGCCCTGCCTCTGTTGCCAGTGCTATCATCTGTGGAGTTTCTATTTCCTCATCAGACAGATGAAGGAGTTGGGTTAGATTAGTTGTCTATAACCATACAATTCAAACTCCTCCTTAGTATAATAAAAATTTTGTATTATTCTTTACTATCCAGAATTATATTAATTACAATAATTATATTATTATTTACTATCCAGATTATATTACAGAAGCAATATTATCTCTGTGCACACAAAATTTAGTGAAACTGAATATAATAATCTATCTATAAGGTAGAAATAAAGGAAAAACAATTTATATTTAAATAATATGTATTTTATTATATAAGCACTCTAGAATACATAACAAAGCAGACAGATGCTTGAACTTTTTTATAATAAGTCTACATTTGAGAGAAGAATGTAGAGCCACTCAAAGTAAGAAGTATACAGAAATGAAAGCCCAGAAATCTGAGTGTGGACAATAGAATTTTAAAAAATTGGGATAATTAATATTAGACTTGGCTGATTTATAGGTGACAAAAGAAAGGAAATGAAGAAAATTAGTATGGCGTTTTTGTCAAAGTCACCGAAGATGTTCAACACATCTGTGCTGGCTTTGACAGCTTTATTTGCTGTTTCTTTGAAAAATGTTATTTAATCTAGATGCTTTTACTGCTTCATTTCGAAAAAAATGTTGACAGGGTGAGCACATTGGTAACTCAAATTCCATGGGGATGTAAATGAAATAGCGAGAGCTAGGGGGCTTGTTGCCTTTTATGGTATGATCAGAAGGTCTCTCTCAAGAGGGAACATTTGCACAAGAAGGCTGCAGCAGATAGCACAACACAAAGTGTGGTTGTGGCAGAGGATGAGGCAGAGAGCGGGGTGGGGCATACTGGAAGTGGAGTCTTGAAATGGCCTCTTGAAAGCCACTGTATACACTTCTGACTTTCACCTTAGTTAGATGGGAAGCCACTTAAAATGTTGAACTAAGTAGTAGCATGATAAGCATTGTATTTTTACGGGTGCCTCTATTTCTTTCATTCATTCAAAAATGAATCCATTTATATTTGAAAACAGTGTGTAGGGCTGTAAAGGAAAATATAAGCAGAACAATTTGACCAATTAGTAGGCTATAGCAATACTGCAAGTAGATGTGGTGGTCTGGACCTTAGTGGTAGCAGGATAGGAACTAATAAGTGATCGAAATTTAGATATGTTAAATAGGAGCAGATAGAAGTTGCTAGTGTATTGTGTGTGGGCATGGGACAAAGGGAAGAGTCCTGACCAAAACCAAGGTTGAGGCTTGAGCAACTTGAGGAGGGGACTAGGATTTACTGAAATGGAAGACCTAAGCAGAAGAAGGGCTGTGTGCAGGAGAGAAAACAGGAGTTGAATTTGCCACATTTGAGATGCCGATCAGGCACTCAAGTAGTGATTGTGAAGAGGTAATTGGATAAAGAAGTATGGAGTTTGGAAAGAGGTCTGAGCTGTAGATATGAATTTTGGATTTATCAGTGTAAGATGATATTTAAAACTATGAGATGACATGAGATTGTTAAGGCAGTGAATGCAGGAGAAAAGAGAAGAGAAGGCCTGAAGTTAATGAAGTAGATTTAATTTGTGGAAACTGAGCAGGAGTAGCAGAAACATAGAAAGGGAATCAAGAGAGAATGGTGTTCTGGAAATCCAGTGAAGAAATATGCTTCTAGATCAGTTGTGTCCAGCACTTCTGATTGGTTAAGATGAGAAACGATATTGACAATTGTCATTAGCAACACATCTTTGCTGACTTTGACAAGAAGTGTTTTTATGCGGTAATAAGGATGAAAGCCTTAATGAAGTAAGTTCAAAAGAGGAACAAAAGCTAAGACACTAAGTGTAGACTCTCTTTTGAAGAACTGTGTTGCAAGTGGTAGTAGAGGAGGAAGAGGCCCAGAGAGTTTTTAGTTTTTATTTATGATTTTTTTAAGATGTGAGATTACAGAACATTGTGGATAGATGGGAATAATCTTCCAGAAGAGCGCTATCCAACAGAACTCTCTGTGAGTTAGAAATGTTCTATCACTCATGTCCATGCTATCCTATAGAGTAGCCACCAGTCACATGTGGTTACTGAGCACTTGAAATGTGGCTAGTATAACTGAGAAACTGAATTTTAAATTTTATTTAATTGTAGGCCATTTGAATTTAAATAATCACATGAGTTAGTGGTTAGTGAATTGGACAGCATAGCTCTGACGAGAGAAAAGTTAATGAAACAGAAGAGAGAGGGTCAGCTCTGCAGTGATAACCTTGAATAGCTGAAAGTGAAAGAAATCCCATAGATTTAAAGAATTGACCTTAGAAAGGGGCATAGTAGTTGATTCACTGTAGCAGAAGGTATAGAAGTTGGTTCAGATACTGGCATATTGGTAGAGTGGTGGTGGTGGGTGGATGAAATTTCTTTTCTGATTGCTTATTTTGTTAAGTGAAATAGGAAGCGAGGACTCTAGGCTGTGTGAGAAAGTACAAAAGCAGTGTTGAAGTAATAGAGAGTAGAAGAGTTTTCCAAGGAGCTCCTTGAGATTAGTGGTCACAAATTTAAAGAGACACCAGTTAGCATGGTTTTATGTTTTTCTACACTCATATTCAGGAGACCAATGTGCAGTTGAATTTACTTGTAATTAAGACTTTGGTGGAAAACTTAATCAAAGGAAATGGGGCAAGGGAAAGATTAAATTGAAGGACCATGGAAGCTAAGCTGCTTAGGAGCAAAGTGAGAACATGAGGACATAAAGGACAATGAAAAGGTAGAGGAACAATGGATTATAAACACTTTTACCTTGTTAAATAAATGACTCAACATGGAGATTTTGAAGATGAAATTCTAGGTGTTTCTTGCTATCATCAATGGTCCAATAGATTTTTTTTCTTTTTTTTTTTTTTACTGTAACAGTTGCAGGGGATTTTTTTTTTTTTTTACTTTTTTGCATTCATTGTTTCCAGATACCATATGGTTGTTTTCAGGAATCCACTCCAAGTGAATTTTGTCCAATTTTTAAAATACTAGAAAAATGGCAAATTTCCAGTTTCTACTAACTTTGTGATATGTATGCACCCTGTTTAATGCTTTGTGTTTTGAAGGACAGTTTTGCACTCTCAGAATCCTGCAGGTCAAATATTATTTATACATATTACTAATAGCTATTCACATTTTTTTGGTGATAAAATTTTAATTAAATCAACATTATTTTACATAAATGCGTCATTTCTTAAGGCTTATAAATCTTTGGATTGTACATAGAGCTTTGTTTACACATATGTATCTGGAGTTCAACCCTTTCATGACACATTTTTATGCAGACGATTTGCCTTATCTTGTGTTACTGAGTCATAAAAGCACACGGAATAACAGATGAGGCTCTTATGAGATAAGAAGTGGTCATTTGCTCTGCTGTATACCTGTTATATTTAAGATCAAGACCCATAGCAAAATCAATACCATAAGTTTACAATTCTGGGCTCCCAACCTGCCTTTAATAAGAAGTCCATCTTTTATCTACTGCCTCTCAAACACTTGTTGCTTTTGAGTCAAGGCCTTTTTTGTATCTACAAGGTTTGTGTGATGAATATGAGTTTTACATTAAAATATTAAGTATATGGGAAAATTCACATTCCTTTTACATATTCAAATGATATCAAATTTTACCCTTACTCCCGATTCCGCCAGAGCTATGGGATATTTCATTTCAGTCTTTAATGGACTCCTTGCTTTCTATCACCTAGACACTTCTAAGGTTCCAGGAAATGTGCAAAAAATCAAACAAACAAAATCATAAAAAACATTTGGAGCATGTCCCCCTGGTCTTGCTATTCCTAAAAGACCCATTTTCCAAACCCACACTGTCCATTGAATTGCAGAGCTGCATGTTTGGAGCACAGAAAGCCCAAGCATGGAACACAGATCAGGAGACCATAGCTGGGGTTCAGAAATTTTTGCCAAGTTGAAAACTCCAATCTTGGGTCTAACTTTCCTATGTATAAAATACAACCATTTCCCCAGAATCCTGTCACCTCTCTGGGGACCTGACAGGAGAGGTCCAGGGTCCTCATTCTGAGTAGAAAGTCATATGTTTATGTATTTCTTTTCTTTTTTCTTTTATTTATTTATTTTTTTGTGATGGAGTCCCACTCTGTTGCCCAGGCTGGAGTGCAATGGTGCGATCTCAGCTCACTGCAACCTCTGCCTCCTGGGTTCAAGCAATTCTCCTGCTTCAGCCTCCTGAGTAGCTGGGATTACAGGTGTGTGCCACCACTAATTTTTTTGTATTTTTAGTAGAGATGGTGTTTCACCATGTTAGTCAGGCTGGTCTCAAACTCCTGACCTCGTGATCCACTGCCTTGGTCTCCCAAAGTGTTGGGATTACAGGTGTGAGCCACTGTGCCTGGCCTTATGTATTTCTTCGTCCTGGATAATGTACCTTCTCTTTCCTTCTCAGGTCTCTTTCCACTCAAAGATACTCTTCTCTTTATCCTTTCCACTCCAGAATTGCTGTGATAACCTTCTCAATTACTTTAGGCTTTTACAAAAAAATAAAATGCTAGCCTTTAGACATATTCTGCTTTAGACCCAATAAATTTAGAGCTCCCTAGGGAAAGAGAGTACAAAGCGCGCAGGGAGCACGAAATGTAAGGTAATGACTCCACAAAGCATCCTCCCCAAGCCTGGAAAGGCCATCTCCATGCTGATCTGAGCTTTGGCCCTAACCTGCCTGCTATTCATTTAGTCATGTGCTGAAGGAGAGTAACAAATGCAGCACACCCTGAAATTCTCATGCTTAATGCTGTAATTTCCCTCGGTAGGGCAATATCTTATCTAAATAGAGCTTTGCCACTAAAACTTACTGTGGCATCCAGTTACACATGGCAGGGCTAACAGTATACCCTATTGCTTGTTCCTGGAAGAAAACAATAGCAAATTCCAAAGGCCTGTTCTGGCAGGACTGCGGCCAGAATGACCTACTTCTCTAATGCCCTACTGACCTACTAAAATTACTGAGATTCTGAGCTGTGTCATACGATCACCTACAATAACAGCTACTCAGGTGATTAAGCTCCAAAGGAGGAAGCACATTTCTGCTTCACTGAGTTGGGCCAGAATCTCCATTTAATGGTGCTTTCAGTGAAGACAAACATGGTTCAGGGAAAAATAAACCACCTAATTCGTGGGGCTCACAACGTAAGACTTATAACAAATGGAAAACTCTTTTGACCTTGTGAACAGACTCAGAGATGGGCTCTTGAGTTTCTCCAACTCTGTACTATATTTTTTAGATATTGGCTATATATTTTATTTTTTAAAATTTCAATAGCTTTTAGGGTACAAGTAGCTTTTGATTACATGGATGAATCACATAGTGTTAAAGTTTGAGATTTTAGTGCATTCATCACCCAAGTGGTATACATTATACTTAAGATGCAGTTATTTTATCCCTCACCTTCCTCTAACCCTCTCTGCTCTGAGTCTCCAAAGTCCATTATATCACTCACTATGCCTTTGCAAACCCATAGCTTAGCTTTCACTTATAAGTGAGAACATACGATATTTGGTTTTCCATTCCTGAGTATAGGCCAGTATAGTTCACACATTCATTATAATAGCAGTCCAGTGTTTTAGCTTCCTGTTTGTTAAAATAAAAATTCTAAAGCAGAATAAATTGAGTTTTTTAATTTTTTAAATTTTTTTTATTTTTGATTTTTTTTAAAGTAGACCTCAGTATTTCTGAATGATCAATGCTTGGAAGCAAGATCAAGTAATTATTTTAAAACCGTCCAAGGCTGGGCACAGTGGCTCACACCTGTAATCCCAGCACTTTGGGAGGCCGAGGCAGGTGGATCACTTGAGGTCAGGAGTTCAAGACCAGCCTGGTCAACATGGGGAAACCATCTCTACTAAAAATACAAAAATTAGCCAGGCATGGTGGCGGGCACCTGTAATCCTAGCTACTTGGGAGGCTGGGGCAGGAGAATCGCTTGAGCCTGGGAGGCAGAGGTTGCACTGAGCTAACATTACTGAGCTCTGTTACTGGGTGATAGAGCAAAACTTCATCTCAAAAACAAAACAAAACAAAAAACTGTCCAAAACTTACTTCCTGAGCTTCCATAGTAAACACAGATTTATTTATTTATTTTTGGGGGAGGGCATACTTGCTCATTGTTCTAGTGGCACACTCTCTAGACAGGTAACGTCAATTCTGGGACTGATTCTTTCTCCTCAGGAAATCTTAGATGTTTTGAAAAATACTCCAAAGATTTCAGATTGGAATATTATGTAATATCCTGTTTAGAACCTTAAAAAGGGAAAGGTATGCCTAAGTATTATATGGTGATAGTTTTCTCCTTCTCTTCTTTTCTCCACTCTTTCTCCTCCTTCTCCTTCTTTTCCTTCTCTCCATCCTTCCCTCCTTTCCTTTTTTCCCTCCTCTTCCCCTTCTTTGTCTTCTTGTTCTTTCCTCTCCTCCTCCTGCTTCTCCTTCTCCTTCAGTTTATCTGTTTTCCCCAGCCTACAGGGAAATCTGCGGTTCTGTGTAGGGCATTGAAGGTGGTGAGTGGGGGCATCCTTTACTTAGAGAAAAGAGTAGGTGGAAAATGGGAACTTTGAATTAAGAAAAGAATCGCTAACATCCTGACTTGAAGCTACATTATTCAATATTGTGGCTTTATTTTCAGAAATAAGTGACTTGTATATGAACGTCTGACCATTCTTTCCAGTGAGCCAATGTACTACTTGTATTCTTGATTATGAGCCTTACCATCGTCAATCTCAGTCATACCCATATGATAAAACTGTGCCAAGTGATAGGGATCCAGAGCTGAATGGTCCATGATCGCTGCACTGAAGAAACTCATTGTCTGTAATGGCAAATAAAAATAATTTGAGCTATAGTATAGAGCTAAGTGGTAATAGTTAACAATTTAATTTGAATTTTTTTTTTAATCTTTCAAGCTTTTATTTAAATGCCATGATCCAGGATGGATTTTAGATCTTGTTGAAAGCAACCACATCCATGGACTGCACGTAGTCCTCAAAAGCAGTGATCTGCTCCTCCAGCATATCTGTTCCAACTTTATCATCTTCAACTACACACTGTATTTGAAGTTTCTTAATTCCATATCCCACTGGAACTAGTTTAGATGAGCCCTAGACTAAGCTGTCTGCCTGAATGCTTCTGACACACTCCTCTAATTTTGCCATATCTGTCTCATCATCCCAAGGTTTCACATCTAGTAAGATGGAAGACTTGGCAACAAAGTGCAGTTTTTTGCTTTCTTTGATTCATATTGTGCAAGGACGTTCTTCCCTTAGCTTTCGCTTCTTCACTTTCCTCCCTCCTCATCAGATCCAAAGAGATCAATATCATCATCATCTTTACTATCTGGTAGCTCCACTTCCTGTAGTGTCTTCCACATTGGCGGAACCATCTTACCCAAAGCCTTCTTCACTCCTGCAGGCTGGCCTTTCCTTTTCGAAGACTTGATGCGGATCTATACCAACGTAGGGCATGACCACAAGTTGCAGGTGGGTGGGCTCGACACGGCTTCAAATACTGCCACATCTGCTTGTGATGGCACATACCCCTCGATGTAGCTCTTGTCCGCCAGGTAATTGTTGAGCACATGGAGGCCGGCAGGGCTTTTCAGGTCTCCGAAACCCATGGTGTCAGCTGTATCCCAGAGCTGGGGAGCAGCAGAAAGAGAGCGCACAAATTGTGGGTGCCCTGCACTGAAGAGAGGAAAAAGGGTTAATTTGAATTTTTACAGAAAATTATGAAGTTTGTTGTTTAAATAAGATAGTCCAAGATCACACAGCTATAGGATGTTACTCAAGGCTTGAACCGGCAGTTTATGACAAAGCACTCAATTCTGAAGAATGACAGAGGACGAAGGACCTGGGGCCAATGACAGCTTCTGAGGGGAAATCATGTTTCAGCTTAGTCTTGAAGAATTCACAGAAGAATTCTGCATCCCTGGTGAACAAGACAGGTGAGGACATTTCATGTACAAGAAAAGGAAGGAAAGAGATTGTGAAAAAAGCAATAATTACAGCAACTCTTGATGTCTAATATATCAAGTCCTCTTTCTTTGTTCTTTGTTCCATTGGGTAATTTTCTCATATACATGTTGATATCAATTTGTTTTAATCAGATAATTGACGAAGGAAACATTTTTTTTTTTTTTTTTTTTTTTGAGGCAGAGTCTCACTCTGTTGCCCAGGCTGGAGTGCAGTGGCGTGATCTTGGCTCACTGCAAGCTCCCCCTCCTGGGTCATGCCATTCTCCTGCCTCAGCCTCCCAAGTAGCAAGTAGCTGGTGCTACAGGCGCCCACCACCACGTCCGGCTAATTTTTTTTTTTGTAGTTTTAGTAGAGACGGGATTTCACCGTGTTAGCCAGGATGGTCTCCATCTCCTGACCTCGTGATCCACCCATGTGGGCTCTCAAAGTGCTGGGATTACAGGCGTGAGCCACCGGGTCTGGCGGGAAACATAACTTTTAATAGCCTCAGAAATAGACTACTGTATGGGCATTTGATACGAAAGAGGTAGCATTATATAACGTGGAAAAAGGTGCTGGGACAATCGAGTATCTGTACGGGAAAAAATCAAATTGGACCCTGTCTCGGATGCTGTGGTGCCCTTCCCAGTTTTCCCCTTCAGAATGGTGACACTAATTGTTCCAACTGCAATATTGCTAATTGACAGGTCGCAGCTGAATCACTCCTCAGGAATTGCCCTTGGCCTATAGGAGCTGCCTTGCTGAAGGCTGTGGTCCCTCCCTGAAGGCAGCTCACATCCAGAGACTGGCTGATGTGGGGATACAAATTCTATCAATTTGAGACAAGCTGAAAGCTCCTAGGGGACCTGCTGAGACCTCTGCTGCATATGCTTCACCATTCAAGTTTCTCCTCTGCCCAGATCTGCCCTCCTCACCTTTTTTCAGATATCGTTCCCATGTTCATGCTCCAATAAACCACATGTTTACAAATCACCATCTCAGAGATCTTCCAAGGGAGGTCTACCTAAGACCCCTAACTTACACCATACCCCACAATCAGCTCCAGGTAAATTAAAACTAAAGTACAGAAAGATGGAAATAATTTGCACAAGGTTACACATCTGAACGATAATAGAGGTGAGATTTAAACCTGAGAAGTCTGGCTCTAGAGTCTCTGCTCTTAATCCCTAATGGCAAAGAAAATAAACCACTTATGACTGCATGGAGTATCGTGGATGAATTACACAAACATACTGTGGAGCAAATGAAGCAAGGCACAAAAAATACAAAAAGTATGATTTCACTTATGTGAAGCACAAAACCAGGCAAAGTAAGTTGGATTGTTTAGAAATGCATACACAGAAAGTAAAGGTATAAAGAAAGGCAAAGGAATGACTATGGAAAAAATCAGGAGGTGATTACTCAAAGGAAACAGGAAGAGGTGAAATATGGAAGAGGGTTTTGAGAATGTTGGTAATGTGTTATTTCTTTATCTGAGTGGTTGTCACACATATGAACACTTGCCATTTATATGTGTTTCACATTTATAATAATGGTTTTAAACTATAGCTATGTGTTTTTTCCTTTCCTTTCTTTTTTTTTCTTTTCTTTTTTTTTTTTTTTGAGACAGAGACTCGCTCTTGTTGCCCAGGCTGGAGTGTAATGGAGTGATCTCTGCTCATTGCAACCTCTACCTCCTGAGTTCAAGTGATTCTCCTGCCTCAGCCTCCCAAGTAGCTGGGATTTACAGGCATGTGCCACCATGTCCGGTTAATTTTTGTGTTTTTAGTAGAGACGGGGTTTCACCATGTTGAACAGGCTGGTCTTGAACTCTTGACCTCAGATGATCCACCCTCCTCGGCCTCCCAAAATGCTGGGATTAGAGGTGTGAACCACAGCACCCAGCCAGATATGTGTTCTTTTCACTTTTTTGGTGAATGTGACATATCTTACAATTTTTGAAAAAAACGGAATAAAGAAATCCATGGTGAGAGGTGAGACTGCAGTAGAGAACCCTGTGAAAGATATGCTAAGTGTCTTTTCTCTTCAGCCTTCACCACAAAATTTTGCAGAAGCCTTCACAAGTTGTCTGGTTATGAGCAAGCAACTCTGAAGTCCTGGTGGTCCAGAGAGGTGTTGCTTCTGATCTCTTTCACTATGGAGCCATAGAGAGCTGAACTTCCCATCTCCCAGTGGAGCTTTGAGGCATATGTTTTAATTTGCCTGCTTTCTCTCCTGCATGGCGTTAGGCATCTCAGAGGCAACATTCTGTAACAAAACTCATCAGTAGCAGGATGAGCCTTTAAAATTCTTTCTTTTTCTTCCTGAGATTGAGTTCATACAGCATGAAATGATAAGCGGAACAGATACTCTTGTAACATAATCACACATGATATGGCCACAAGATCTGAGTAGTATGAAAGATCTGATTACCTTGCAGGTACTACTTACCTCCAAGAAAGCTCCCTCTCATCCTGTGCTCCTATGTCATTTGGCAGGCAAAGAGTTAGGGATAAAGGGCTGATACTGAGGTTAAAAGGAGGGAACCACTAGAAGTCCTGAGCAAAGGGGACTTCTGGTAGAAGAAAACAGTAGAATGAAGGATATGAGGTTCCTTAACCAACTTTAAGGAGATGACCAACTGAGTGAACCGGAAGTCAACAACTGTGACATTGCAGTAGTATGAGAAATGTGTGCCCAAGGCAGTGACTAGGGTTCAGACACCACTCTGGACTCCCAAGTCATTCCCATCTTATATTTTTGTAATTATTTCCAGCTATTTGTCAGACTAAGATTTAGGCCATGTGGGACAAGGATTGATCTGTTTCCTGTCATCCTCAATGGGAACACAGTTCTGGGGGCTCCACATATATTCAGTTTACCGACTCTACAAGCACATGTTATGCATCACATATCTGAATAGGGCTCTGAGAGCCACAGATAACACAATTCTTTCTATCAAGGAGCTCACAGTGTAGCTGAGGAGGCAACAGGCTATCTGACAAGGAGAGTGCCAAGCCCTTCTCAGGCTGTGGGATGGGTCTCAGGGATAGCCCCTGTGTTAAAGAGTGTACCTATGAGTTAAAATACATAATCATGAAAGAGAAAAATGAAATGGAGTGTTCGACTTGGAGTAAGAGATTTGGAAAAAAATTCTAGGAGAAATAGTTGAAGAGCTGAAGTTGAAAACAAGTAGTTACTGTTACTTTGAATTTAATTATCTTTCTGAAAAAAAAAGTTTTCTTTCAATTTATATTTTTTTCTTCTCACAGCTTTTACACTGTTGTGCTTTGAATCCAGTAAGTGCATAAGGAGTTGGGGAAGGACATTTGGGGAAGGGGCTGGAGTACAGTTTTAAAGGTTAAGACTTCCAGATGGGACATGTAAGCATACATATATAAGCATTTATTTCTTTCAAATATGACTTCTTGGGCAATTGACGGAATAACACTTGAATTAAAGTCCTTTTATGATAACATAGAGCAATGGAGCATGACTAGGAAAACAAAGAATCATACTCTTTCCTATCTTGATTTTCAATGGATTCTTGAAAACTGTAAGAAGAGATAAACTCATTATTTAATGGTTTAGAAACCTAGCCAACTCTGTAGGCATTTATCAAGACATTTCAGTTGTTTGGTTTTATCAAAGTCTTTGTTTCCATTATTACTGCAAAGAATAAACTTTTATTTGTTCACTGAAGAGTTTCTAAAGTGTTGGAATTTTAGCAGCAGGAAATTCATTTCTCAACTTGCACTTACCACGTAAGAGGCATCAAATTGCTCATGAATTAGTAGGCTAAAAGCCCTTATTGTTTCCTGGTGGGACACTTTCACAGCGCTGGAGAAAACTGAATACCAAGTGTTGTTTGTCATGTGTCTTGGGACATGTTACTGAGGGTCTGAGATTTACATAGAATTTATAGGAGGCAATGCCACTGAGTTAAGTAGAGAGGAATCTAGATCCTAGAACAATGCTGTGGAGTCAGAAGGCTATGCCAACAGTGTCTACTGTGCTGAACCTTTAGCTACTACTTCTTTCTCACATGCACTGAGTCAGAAAATGCTGTTTCATGGGCTGTAGCTACTTGTCAGGTCACTGACTCAACAAACTGAAATATTAGCCAAAGAAAATGTTGTGCAATTGCAGTTGCTCACTCATAGCACAATCTGTAGCCTCAGATTTGCCAATCTTAGTCCACTAAGAGGAGCCAACATGAGGCAAAAGGAGAAACAGTCTGACCTTAGCTATAAAGGACAACAGGATGCCAGCACGCTAGGGTCATGCATGCTCTTTTCCTCTTTCATTGAATTGGTGGGCCTATGACTAATTTATGCAAATATGACATGGAAAATAGTTTCTTGAAGAGAGCTCCTTTGTGCCAAATGTTCCCTAGTTTTCTTTTGGCCTGGCCTATGGATGATATTCACTTATTTTAGGGTCAGGCTTCCAATTTTCCTGCAAGACAGGGCCAAGAAATGTTTATTTCACAAAGAGACCAAGGTCTGAGATGCAAGACTATGACTGAGTGAGGCCGCAGAGCAGGATGACAATAGAAGATGGTTTCACTGGCATTCCATTCCTTTCTCCTCCCCATCCCCAATCTCAGAGTGGCCATGGTTCACTGAAGGAATAGTAATTGTCATCTAAACCTGGGAACAGTGGTGCTTGGTACTTGAGGGATGAGTCATTTAAATTATTCACGTTCCCACTGGAAAAACTCTCTTCTCTCAACTAACAGGATATGAATACCAACTCCCTAAGGTCATTAAGATATAAGAAGGAACTTTCATTATAATAAAATCAAGTATCTAGAAAAATTGTTCTGCAATAGGAGAATGATAGTCCCTTGGTTCTACAGGATCTCACTGTTGGTCAACAAGTGTTTCCAGGCAGCACTTACAGTCCCTCTGAGTTCTACCTGCAATGCGGTCTGAACATACTGCTCCTCCACCTGCACTGTCCTGTACTGGGTGGCTCTATTTTTTTCCCCTAGATTTCATTCATTTTCTTTTTCTCCATCTAGTTAGCTCTGTTGGAAGAGTATGTTTGTCCTAGAGTTTTTTCTCACTGGACTGCTTGGTGAAGGTGGTTCTTTTAACACAAACTGTGGCTCTAGAAATGAAGCATTAAAAGATCGAGTATTTATTCCACATGGGCTAGACATCCCTTTCCATGTCTTGAACTTCTATAGCATTCTGTATACAAGTAGAAATTTACAGTAACTAGCTCTGGGTCCACTTTTATTGCTCCCAATCCATGTCTACTGGAAACACTGAGTTCTGAGCAGTAACTAATGTCTGCATGCCCTGGTGAATAAATGATCCTAAGTGAAGGTAGAGAGAAATGTCACTTCACAAGTGGAAGGGACCTAAAAAATAAATGTGCCCCATCTCTCTCAATTTCCTGATGAACAAAGAGATATTCAGAGAAGTTACTCATTCACAGTTGCTTGTTGGTGGTAGCCAAGTGCCTGATATCCACTTCTAAGGAACTGTTAGTTACACTCTGATGTCTATTGTGTTAATATTATGAAAAGAGCTGCAATAAAATGTATTCATTTCAACAAATAGTTATTGATTCTCCCCTATGTACAACTACAATTTATGATATGCTGGTCACAGACCTCAGTGCTCGGGATACCCACAGTCTTTGCTCCTGGAGTTCACATTTAACTGAAGGATAGATTACAAGAAAAACACGATTTGTATTATGGTTATGACCTTTAGTTGTCACACTATGCAATGAGGTAATTTGCACTGGAAATGGCTGGCTGCGTGTTGCTCTACAAGTGTAGTGAGCATGTTATCTTCTGTCTTCTGTGGCATTCCGAATTTAAAACACTCTGCTCTATGAGTGCATGCTTAGGGCCAGGTATCCTGTTTTCTGGTTCTGAAGATGTGGTCACAGTAATCATGGCACGTGGCAGGGTAGGCTGTTTAGAAGGCATGCTAAAAAGGCATGCAAAAGGTAAAAAGACAGTTACCTAGGAGATTCTCTGACGGTGTGATTTATTGTTGGCAGCAGCCACCTAGTCCAGTTGAAACACCACAGGTATAAAGTCAAATGGTTTATAAGTAGAATCCCAATCCCTCTGCTTGCTGCCTGTGTGACTCTAAATAACTGAGAGGAAATGGGAAACTAAGCAACTGGAGGAAACGGGATATAACTAAGCAACTGGAGGAAACGGGAGAGAATGTAAAAGAAGAAAGTTATCCAAAACCAATTGGGAAAATTTGTTTTATAATATTTTAGATTATATATTTTTTTTTTGCTAAGGAGTTATAGTAAATCAGAGTTTTCTGTAAATATTTTTTGTATAAAAATTAATTACCTCATGAAATAGAAAATAAAGGAGTTGAGGGGAGCACTGAACAGACTCCAGCAATGTGGCCATTGGGAGGCGGCTTCTCTGTGGAAAGGCCTCGCCTTAACCCTGGTGAAATAACCCCTCAGACCATCTGCCTTTTTTACTTTTGATTTCAAGCTTTAAAAAAAAAAAAAAAAAACCAACATTCTACTGAGGATTACAGCCTAGAACACTCGCGTTCTGAAGGTTTTAAATAAAATATTACTAATGCCACTATATATAAACCAAATTGTCTGAATTTTTCTAGGCAGCAACTGTGTCTATAATAGTGACTTGATGATTTAGACAAAAGTAATCGGTCAAAGAAAAGTTATCCATATATTCCACATATGCCGTGCTAAATATTCTTTCCTCCATGGACAAGACCTAGTCCTTGCTCTAGAGTAGCTTATATCCAGACGGAGAAACAACATGAGATAGATACACCTGGTCAGATATTCTTAGTAGCAAATCAGACTAAAGGCCACATAAGTCCAGAACCTTAGTTTCCAACGACATAAATGCAGAAAATTTGTACACTCTAACTCATTACACTGATGCGAATGATTATAATATGTATTAGATGTATAGATTACAGACTTTTGAGAAGTCACAATCAGGATCCTATTTGAGTTAAGTGGAATATCTGTTTAAAACATCTATATTGAGTACCTGCTATGTGGCATATAGTAGGTGCTCAGGAGAGATGTTTGCTTGCTATTTACTTTGATAGATCCCATGAGGGCTCACATTTCATGATGCTTTACAGCAGGGGTTCCATTCCCGGGCCAGGACCAGTCTGTGACCTATTAGGAAACAGGATGCACAGCAGGAGGTGAGTGGCGGGTGAGCAAGAAAAGATTCATCTGTGTTTACAGCTGCTCCCCATGTTTTGCACTACCATCTGAGCTCCACCTTTTGTCAGATCAGCTGTGGCATTAGATTCTCATAGGAGCACAAATCCTCTTGTGAACTGTGCATGGGAGGGATCTCGGTTGCACGCTCCTTATTAGAATCTAATGCCTGATGATCTGTTACTGTCTCCCATCACCTGCAGGTGGGACCATCTAGTTGCAGGAAAACAAGCTCAGGGCATCTACTGACTCTACATTATGGTGAGTTGTATAATTATTATCTCATTATATATTACAATGTAGTAATAATAGAAATAAAATGCACAATAAGTGTAATGTGCTTGAATCACCCCTAAACTGTCTCCCCACTCCTTGTCTGTGGAAAAATTGTCTTCCATGAAACTGATCCCTGGTGCCAAAATGGTTGGGGACCTCTGCTTTATAGCACTCAAGATAAACAAAGTGCCTGCAGCCGAGGACGTGAGTCATCAGAACTAGGTGGAAGAACCACTTTGAGAAAGAAACTACTAGCACAGGAAAGCAAAAACGACTTCCTCTTGCAATCTTGCCTGAAGAATTTCTGTTGGAATTTTCTTTTCCATTTCTTTCTCTTTTTTATTTTCTTTATAAAATTTTAAAGTCAGTTTCACAACTTGCATATAAAGAATATCCATTAGAAGTGCTCCACTTGGCATTTATAGGGAAGTCAGGCAGTCCCTGTTCTTAGGATAAACACACTTTATAGTGAATTTTCTTTATCCAGCCCAGCAGGCTGGGTCTTTCCTTGGGAATAATGTCTGGTATGTGATTGTTCCATCTTCAGATCCTGTATCAACCTGAACATGCTCTTCTACCTTGCAGCTTTCAAAACCAAAGACATGGCTCCCAAACTAGCTACTTTCCAAACCTATTTTAATAAAGGTGCATCAAGGAGCTGATGATACCAATCCACAAAACAATTTCACAGGGAGAACTGGGCCCATTGTCTCAGCTCTGTGTCTTAGCAGCTTTGCAAAAGATCATTTCCCAGAGCCTAAGTTTCCAATGACATAAATGCAAACAATTTGTAAAATCTAACTCATTACACTGATGTGGATGATTATAATATGCATATTGATGTCTATATTGCTGACTTTTGAGAGTATAATAAAGCAAATGTTACAAAGAAGGTGAAAATGCAAACATATATTAAGAATCTGCTTTAAGCTAGGCATGTGCTGGCTTTATATGTAGTTCTATTTATTTGATTTTAATACAGTTTTATAAGAAGAGAGTATTAGTTATATTTGATAGGTAAAATAATGAGGACTCAGTTATTTAGAGTCACACAGGCAGCAAGCAGAGGGATTGGGATTCTACTTATAAACCATTTGACTTTATACCTGTGGTGTTTCAACTGGACTAGGTGGCTGCTGCCAACAATAAATCACACCGTCAGAGAATCTCCTAGGTAACTATCTTACTAAAATGCAATTTCTCTGAACAAAGAAATGACAATTTTTGGTCAGGAGAGACATTCTGAAACTATATAAAAGTATACAAGGATCACTTACCTTCTTAAAAGATATTGTTCTGCCTGTGATCCTTTTAGAAAATAGAAAACAACAATACAAAACTCCAGTGGAGATTTAAGAATTTAGTTCAGAATATTACATTCCTTTAGATTATAGTTTAGCAAAAATTGGTGGATTATTCATTTAAGGAAAAGATTAAATCTCTGACAACTTACATAATAAAAACTACCATACATATTGATAATTAATTTAATAAATATCAATACATATTCATATTTAATTGATTCATTGAAAAAATAGACAGACTGGGCAAGGTTGCTAAGGGTCAGATTCACTCTGACAAAGGTCTGGTCTCTCTGATTTACACCACTGCTTAAGTTATTCCAAAATATGCAGCCTCTTTTTAAGGTAAATAACTATGAGACCAGTGTGAGAACATTGTGTTTTCTTTCCAGGATGCTGAATTGAATTGACGTCATTGTAAAAAGGGAAATGAGTTCTCTGGCTGGGTTTGGGGAACAAACCTCAGACTATCAAGAGTTCTTGAATTTTAATTTTAATTGTGACCAGTGCCCTGAGCAACTGGCTTCTTCTAGGCCTGGGATCACAAAACAGTGTTATATAAAATGAAAAGTGCAATGCTTTTTAAGTAAAATAACTTTTCCCTTCCTTCCTGCCTTCCTCCCTTCCTCCTTTCCTCCCTTTCTTCCTTTCTTCTTTCCTCCCTTCCTCCCTTTCTCCCATCCATCCTTCCTTCCTTCCTTCCTTCCTTCCTTCCCTCCCTCCCTCCCTCC
>NW_016827678.1:1530037-1543532 GCF_001698545.2 Rhinopithecus bieti
TCCCTTCCTTCCTTCCTCCCTTCCTTCCTTCCTCCCTTCCTCCCTCCCTCCCTTCCTCCCTCCCTCCCTTCCTCCCTCCCTCCCTTCCTCTCTTCCTCCCTCCCTTCCTTCCTTTCTTCCTTCCTTCTTTCCTTCCCCCCCTCCATTTTTTTTGGCAGGGGGATAGTATGTAAGACTATATATATTAGATAACTCTTTGGACTACATTTTAAAATTTTTGTCTGATAATTTACTTCTGTTTCTGTGTGATAAGAATGAGAGCTCTCAATTATTTAACACTAATTGTGTGCCAGGTTCCATCTGAAGGCTTGACAAGAGTTAACTTAATTATTTGCTGTATTTTGAGGTAGATACTACTGGCACTATTTTTTAGACGGAGAAAGGAGATGTAGAAAGAATAAGATGTTGTCCAAACCCACATTGACAGTAAGTTTTGGAAATGAATCTTTAATCCAGCAATATCCAACTTTAGAGTGTGTTCTTAAGCACTACTCTATAAGTTTTAAGCAGCTCCTTTATGATGTCATTGAACCGGGTTTTCCAATCACATTATACACGTGGAGATTAAGACCCATAGTAACAATGACAACACTTTCATAACAGTTCATCTGTGTTAACACACAAATCCTCAAAGCAACGCTCCAAGTAAGTGCTCTTTTTATCTCAGTTTTATGGATTAGTAACTGAATGCAGAGAGCTTAAGCAACTTGTCCAGGATCACATAGGAGTAGGTAGTAGAATTGGGATTTAAATCCTAGGAATTGGGTGTGGTGTGGGAGCCTGTAATCTTAGCTACTTGGGAGGCTGAGGTGGGAGAATCACTTGAACCCAGGAGGCAGTGCTGGGATTACAGGTGTGAGCCACTGCATTGACCTCATATAAGGAGGAAGATTTTCCAAACACTGATGAAACCTCTAACAACATACTCTGCAGTTTATAGATCGTTCCTACCTAGAATTTAATTTTCATATGAATACTGTTTCTTCAAAGCATTAAGAATGTGCAAACAAGACTTCTTGGAAAAGTAAGGCATGTGGCATGCACAGTCGTGAGCTTCATGGCAGGAGGGTAAAGAACACAATCACTTGGGCCCATGAGAAAGGAACTCTGATCCTTCCCTGTCCTTTCCCAGAGCAGGGATCCTAACATTTCTAAGAGAAGGGTCATTGGCAGCCTGTAGTTCTCAGAACTGTTTGTGTGCTAATGAAAATTAACACACTTGATTTTGTACAGGTTAATGTGAGATATCTATTATTTCCCCAGTGAGATATCATGTTGGCAGATGGATATATTCAAGTCTTGAGTCAGTTGATACTGAGTAGATAGATAGATACATAAATACATACATACATAGAAAATATTAACAGGAAAATGATGCTGATGGCTCAGGATGTGTGTTGAGACAGACAGAACTGGGTTCTGTCATTCAAGCTGTTATTCACCCCCAATGTCACCTAAGCCAAGGTTTGAGCTGCAGTTACTTCAACTGTGAAATGAGGTTTCCTTCAACAGACATATATTGAATGCCTACAATGTTCCAAGCACTGTTCTAGGTACTGCATAGAGCAGTGAAAAAAAAAAAAAAAAAAAAAAAAGAAGAAAAAAAAATGACGAAAATCTTCACCCTTCTTAAGTTTAAATTCTAGTGTATGTGTAGGAAGAAGGAGGGGAACATGGAAAGTCAGTTACTAAATTGGTGAAAGGGGAAAATATATAGTATGTCAAATGCTTACAAGTATTAAAGAATAAAATAATGCAGAGAAGGTGAAAGGAAGTATCTGCTGCAGGAAGAGATGAAGAGCTGAAGATGGTGAGAGTTAGAATTATAAATAGGGCAGTCAAAAATTGTTCACTGAGAAGCAAAAATTCTAAGGCAGGAGAGGGAGGGCAGCTATCTGAGAGAAGACTGTTTCAGCAGGGGAAACAGTCTTCAGCAGAGGGAAGAGCTAGTGCAAAGACTCAACGCCTTGTGGTATAAAGGGGAAAAAAATCAGTGTGGCTGAAACAGACTGAATGGAAATCAAGAGGGCATGGAAACCGCAAAGGGGTTGAGGATATCACTGCAGTTTTAGGCTGAGCGACTGGAAAGATGGAGCTACTGTTTACTGAAATGGAAAACTCTTTGGGAGGAGTATATAATTTTGGACAAGTTAAGTTTGAGATTTCTATTGCTGCCCAAGCTAATTGTCAAGGAGCCATTTGGATAGTCATATCTGCAGTCAGCAAAGGAGAACAGTCTGTACCTATAAATGTGCAAATTGTCAGGTTTTGAGGATATTTATAGCCACAAAAGTGGGGATAGGTAGAGAAGGAAAGAGGTCTCAGTTCCAAGGGATTGGAGTTGGCTACTGTTAAGAAATCTAGGAGGAACCGGCAACAGAATGACAGAGAAACCAGCAACAGGATGGTAAAGAAAATTCAAGAATGTGTGGCATCCTGGAAGCCAAAGGAAGAGGAAGAGAAGGTAAGCTTCTGCGTGAAATGTTGTAGATAAGCTATTTTCTTCACAGCATTACAGCATGAGTTAAATAAAATGCTATTTGTACAAAACAGCATAATATCTGGCACAGCACTGCAGGTAAAGCTTGTTTTCCTTTTCTACAATGAAGTTTTAAATGAATATTTAAAAATATATTTTGAACTTCTCAAAGCAAAATGTAATCCCATTTATAATTTCATAAAGACATTTTATCTGCTAATATCAGGGCATCATTTTCTCAAACACAATGAAACTTTGTAAATGTGAGAAAATAAAATATTTCTTAGAGATATTTCATAAAAGCTTCAAGATAGACTCTTTTTGCCTCATAAATTATGCATAATTTCATAAAAGGTAATAATGAAATCAGATCTAAGATATACGAATTTTGTTTCAATAACCAAATTTTTAGAAATAAGTCATCTTATATATTAAAGAATAGTTAGAAGGAAGAGAGCGATGAATTTTATGTATAAAATTTATGTATAATAATTTTTCCTTATAAAATTTATGTATAATTTTATAAAAGGTAATAATGAGAAAATCAGATCTAATATATAGAATTCTGTTGCATAATCAAATTTTTAGAAATAAATCATCATATATTAACGGATAGCTAGAGGGAGAGAGGGATGATGAAAGAAGAAGAACAAGACATTTTTTATACTTTATGTGACACGCTCTGCAGGGAGCTTTGTGTGTGGATCTCTTTTAGTCTGCACATTAACCTTACAAGTTGGAAATGGCTCTTCTCAAACACTGGAGGTAGAGCAGCCCAAATGTACCTGCTACTGTGATGCCTTCTATGTGAGTATTTTCTCCAAATGCTAATATGGAGAAAACAATTAATATGAAGTGAGACACTGTATTACTTATTTGCCCTGAATAATGAAAGTGACCCAACGCTGGAGATAGGAATTTGTCCCAATGTCTTCAGCCACCCCTCCAAACAAAGTTTGAAAAGGATGTGAATAAGTAAATGCAGAATCAGAATTTTCTATCTCTTCTGACCTAAGTTCTTCATTTCTTAGTTGAAGATAACTAAGGTCAAATCACATAATCAAATGACAGAAAATGATTCCAGAGACACAACCAGGCATATCAGATCTATCTGTTCTTGACTCGTGATGTCCACACACAATACCTGTGAACAGGTGCGCTCAGCCTACTAAGAAATGCACTCATCGTGTGTCATCTACAGATTTTCTCAAGACTAGAACATTTGTGAGCAATGGTCCTAAGGCTTTCCCTGTGGAGTTGAATACAAAGATTGAACATAGACATTTTGAATAATCCTAGTGACTTGTGGATACAGTTTCCATAGAGCACTAGGTTCTCCAAGGCCACAGTCACTAAGTGGGGTTTCATGGCAGGTGTAAAATCTCATTGGGTGATTGTGTCATGCTGTGCTTACAGCACTATGTTGGGGGAAAAGAGAAGAAAACCTATTACTGAAATCTGTGCTATTTTACATGATATTTTAATTACTTATTTTTAAAACATCTTTCCTTCTAGAATGCAAAACTCTCTGAGGGGCTGAGAATATGTCTACTGCTACCAAAATTGTAACCCCCATCATCTAGTATAGAGTTGGTACACAATAAACATTTGCTGCGTGAATGTATTCTGCTTCGTTCCAGAGGCCTGCCAATTCTCAATTTCACTGTAGGCTGAAGAGCTGCTCACATAGAATACTTTTAGTGCCTTTCATTTTTACCAGTTTAGATCAATGGACAGAGAGATGCTGAATTACTGCTCTAGAAATATAGGTCCACATGCCTTGAACTTCAGAATCTTAAATTAGAGGTGAATGTTGAGTCTACTAAACTGTATAGTCTGTAAAGGCAGGAACTGTATTTATCTCACTCATATTTAATCCCAAGAGTCTTCATAGTACCTGGCCCATATCCGTTGTTCAATAATTGGTTTTTTAAATACCTAATTTATTAAACAAGGTGTTTGATCAAACAGCAATGACAAAAATGGGCTTACTCAGTCTTAAGTGCTAGAAGTAAAAACAGTCATGAGGGGCTTGCAATGAACTCCATTGGGGGAAATGTTTCTTCTTCACAATTTTGTACAATGAATGGACTCATAGGACACAGCACATACCCAAGAAATATTATTTTAAAGTATATTATACTGAAAGAAAACCAGGAGTGTCAAAAGACTCTTAATTAATAGAAAACTGCTGAGTCAATAGGACAGCTAATGTAAATAAATTGTGTTCAGAATTTGATTTTCTAAAATTAAAAAAAAAAAAATTAGTACTATCTTGAGTGTACCAAATGTTTTAAGAATGGATTTGTGAAACTACAGCCATTTAAATAATATCTTGAAATGTTCAAATATCAAATCTTTCTTGAATTATGTTCTACACAGTAATTAATCAAAAACTAAACTAGATATTAATTCTCATTGTAGAAAGTAAGTAGTCTTATAATATATTTGTAAAATAAATATTTTGATCTTCAACTATGTCTATTTGGATAGAAACAAAGTTAGAGCTGATAATGACCCCACTGAGGTCTGATAGGGTCTCTTAATGTTGAAGAAGTAGTAAAATCAGTAATAGCTTTCATTCCCCCCCAGGAACTGTATATGGTTATACTTTGTTACACCAGTGGTTTCTTAGACTTGTGAACCACTTTTGGATAAAATCCCAATAAGAACAGAATAATAGCCCATAAATCAAGCTGTGTCTCCTATTTAACTACATAAAGATACAACTATTATATATATATATATATACACACACACACACACACACACACATACATATACACACACACATACATACATATATATATATATATATTTTTTTTTTCAGAGATGTCTGGCTCCACTGCTCAAACTGGAACTTTGATGTTTTTTTAAGCTCATAAGGGAGTAATTCTTAATTGTTGGGTGGAGCTCAAGAAGGGTCAGTGAAGACTGCAAAGTGGCCAAAATGCCAGGCTGAGCTGCTCTTCAGTTTGGATGCTTGCAACAAAAATGAAACAAAACAAAAAAAACGGCCAAACTTTACTTTTGGAAACTTACCAACTTGTAACATAAGGGAATTAAATGAAGATAACAATCAAGTAAAATAACTGGCATAGCACTTGGTTCTAATAGGCTTCTATAAATGCTGCTTTCCACCACTCCTCTCTCTTCCACCTGTTTCACCTTTTGAGAACCCTGAATCATGACTTCCAGCTACATTATGCCTGGGTGAATGCCTTCTGATGATTGACACTTAATATCTGTTTCTTACTCCTCTCCCTATCCCCTTGTCTTATTCCCTTACTACTCTCAACCAGGAAGCTGGAGTAGCTGAAAGTAGATTTCTTCCACATGAAAATACCTAGGTCACTAGGCACATAACAGGTGCTAAGTAATTGATAAATAAATAAGGGGAGGGAGGGAGAGAGAGAGAGAGAGAGAGAGAGAGAGAGAGAGAGAGAGAGAGAAAGGAAGGAAGGACAAAACCTAAGGTAGTATAAGCCATTGCTAACCTGTGATGTGAGATCTAAGATGTCAAAGAGGAGCTGGAGTGCGGTGATTCCACCACTGTGATGCCTTGTAGTGGTCACAGTGCAAGTGCTGGGTATAGATGTCATCTAAACTGGAGGTATAAGACCTATGTCATGTGAGAACAAGTCTGTTTGATATCAGGCTTCACCTGGTCAAGCCCCAGCATTGACCATTATTCCAAAGAAATAAAAAATACTACTCTGCGAGATCAGGCTCAAAGGACAGGACTTGAGTTTAAAATACACTTCTGAAAAGACTCAAAATGAAAGATCATGAAGTTGTGGCTAACCTGGAAAGAATGCTTATGGATTTGCTTTTTAGTTCTCAGAAAATGAGATGAGCAGGGCATCAGCTGAAGTTGAGAATAACTAAATGTAGACACACCTAAGGAGATTACTACTTTTTACAGTGAAGTCATTCTTCCAACTTACCACTTTGTAAGAGGTTTATACACATTCACAGCTGCCCCTCTTCCCTCAGCAAACCAATGGTATGGGAGATACAGCACTTGACTTGGAATCAGGCAGTCTGATTTAGAATCTAGCTTTTCACTATCATCTATATTAGGATGGTAAGTCACTTAAATGCTCTAATCCTTGTTGTCCACTCCACTCTCCCATTGCAAAATGAGGATATAGTAGTTTCTGCTGGTGCCCATCCATCCCTATCCCCTTTCCCAGACCAGCGCACCCACTCTCCAGCTACCAGAAGTGCTGGCTGATAATGGCTGACAGTTGCCTCTTTGCCAGGAGAAATGTCCTTGTCTGGAGAAATGTCCTTGCACCTCACCTCCTTCCCCTGATAGCTCACTGGCAATGAGTAGCCAACAAGAGTGATGGGGAGTAGTAATGTCTATTTCACAGAGTTGTTAGGATGAAATAATTTAGCATACATGAAAATGCTTATGATGCTAAAGTAAATGCCGAAATAATAAAAAATAAAAAACAGACCAGGCACAGTGGCTCATGCCTATAATCCAGGCACTTTTGAAGGCCAAGGTGGGAGGATCACTTGAGCCCAGGAGTTCAACACCAGACTGGACAACACAGGGCAAGTCCTGTCTCTACCAAAAAAAAAAAAAAAAAAAAAAAAAAAAAAAAATTACCCAGGTGTGGTAGCACATGTCCATAGTCCTATCTACTTGGGAGGCTGAGGCAAGAGGATCACTTGAGCCCAAGAAGTCAAGGCTACAGTGAGCTGTGATTGGGCCACTGCACTCCTGAGCAACAGGTGAGAACCCATCTCAAAAAAAAAAAAAATTAAAATAGGAACTAAGAAAATTATAGCCCATTGTTAACCTATAAAGTTAGACTCATGATATCAAAGAAGATAGCCATAAATTTTTACACTTTCTGAGAGAATTCTGGTGGAATGGATGGCATATCCAATTCAGAATGACAGTATTTGTGTTCTCATATGTGGAACAGACATTTTACATCATCAGAAGAAATGCTCTCAAATGGTTATGCCAATAGTGTGTGAGGTAAGAGGATATCGTCCTCCATGTCAGGCTGTCTTCCTTAACAACTTCCTGAAAAATTACAAATATTTGTACTTTCAAATAAGTAGAATGTTTGGCATGGCTCATTGCTGCTCTTTACCCATTGGTAGCTGATTTGAGATTTGTTTAGGTCTTCTAAATAAGCAACTAAGAATAATTCTCTTTGTAAATGATAGTGACCACAGTTGCACTCTTTATTGAATGCTTATTGTATATTGATTACTCTATATACACTAATTATATCAGTTAATCCTTCAAGGGAGTTACAATTATCTGAATTTTGTACACAAGGAACCATGGACTCCATCATTAAATAATTGGCTGAGGTCACACCACTGGTAAGTGTGTCAGACTCATAATTGGAAGCTGGGATTGTATGACCATACAGTCTGTGCTCTTGCCACCATTTTCTTTAGAGCCGAATTAGGGCTGCATGTGGAAAGGTACATGTCCATATTTTTACTTTATGCATTCACTCTTTTTTTCCCCCCTCACACAACTTGCACAATGAACCTATGTTTTTCTCTCTCTCTTCGACTACGTGGTTTGTTTCATTTGTTTTTTAAACTCTTAGTGCGATTGCTAAAGCTGGGAGAAACAGTCACTGATGGGCCTCTCCTTAGGCTGCTCAGATGACTCTCTTAATTTCCATAGAGTTTGATATTTCTATGTTGACTGAGGAAACAGAGATATTTCTGACCACATATAGTAGACCAAACACTTAACTGAATATTTTTGCCTATGCTGTCTTGTTCGGTTCTCAAAATAGTCTGTGAAGTAGTAATTACTAGCCCCAATTTGTATATGAGAAGCCTGGGGAGAAGAAAGATTAAATAACTTGGTCAAAGTCACATGGTGGGCAGCAGGTCTAGGATTTTTTTCTAATGCACTTAACTCCAAACTCTGTGCTATTTTTATTGAACATTGCTGCATGCTGCCTAAATACCTGAAAGCATTGTTTCCATTTTTCCCATTATTGGTATTTTTTAAGAATAATAATTTCAGTTCTGTCATTTTATTATGATCTAGTGGTAACACAAGGAGGAAGGAAAACTGTCGTCTCAGAGAAAATGTGATGTTGAAAGTCTAAAGAGTAGATTACCTTGTAAGTGTTTTGGTTTCTAAAGAGAAAAATGTGAAGTCATTGAGCCATGAAAAGAAGCTGACTCAAATCTAAAAGATTGTTTTGAGTATTAATGTTCTAGCAAAATGACAGTGGTTTGTGGCAATTTCCTCCTTTAACATAGTCACAATGGAAGGACTAGAATCATTAGAATTACACCCTGGTCTAAACACCAGAAGATGGAAGAGAAGCGAATAATATGTATGAACTATTCTGAGCACAGACATTTACAAAGAACTACTAAAGGGATTATGAAAGGAAGGTGAATAAGAACTGAGGAATTGAATGGTACAATTATTTTATATAATGTAAGAATGGGCTAACGTGAGAAACCATCCTTAATACTCATATCTTACACAGATTGGGGAAGAAGATCTTCCCGACCCTGCATGCAGGATTTCACAATATTTCAATGTTATTATGAGTATATAGGTAAAACGTAGAAAGAAGATGTGGGTAATGATATGTCTGGCAAACTTGCGACTGCTCTGCCAAAGATAATCACAAGATACCAATAGTGGGATCAAGTGAACCTGAGTTAAGGAAGTTAAGTAAGAATGTTATTGCTAAACAGAAGTACCTCAAGTCTCCCATGAAATATTCTGGCATTACCTCCCTTTTCAAAAAATGTTCTCCAAAGTTGGTTATTATTTGGGGCGTGTTGGTCATTTTCCCCTTTAAAGATGATGCTCAAACATTATGGTGCCTGCTTATGTTAATCTATTCTGAAAACGTATTTTGGGAGCAACAATGAATGGCTTATAAAAATTTTCCCTAGAGCCATGTTGTTATATTCTTAACAATTGTTCAAAGTTCAAGGTGCTGGCAATGATTGTTTGCTTGTTAAAGTATCTAATCTGGGGATTCGTTCAGCTAACCTTTACTAAATAGATTGCAATCTTTCTCTTTTTTAAATTCATTTTTTTGTTTGTTTCTTCCTAAGGCTGGTCAAGGTACCCTGAGTTAAAAAGCAAAATGTCAAAATGACACACCATTAAGCTGACCTAATAGGGTAGCTCAAATAAATATCATATTTAGACAGAACAAAGCGATTATTGAAAACTTTCTTGATAATACATGGTTATCCTTTAGAATTGCATATTCAAGCTTAGTTTTGTAACAGCTCATATATCTCAAAGATTTTATGATTTTAAATACAATCACATATTCCTATCAGAAATTTGAATTTAAATTCTGAAATGTAAAAAATTTCAAATTTTTTGAGAGAGATGACACAAAGGCAAATCATATCATGGCCTTATCATAGCTATACTTTGAGAAATCTCAACTTTTTGTGGGTTTTTGACTGAAGAACTTTAAAGGACTTATTTACTTTTTCTGACATATCCCTCAAATGAGACCAACACTGTTGAAGTTCCATTTGTAAATTCATCACTAAGACAGCTGCAGAAAGCGATAAAGAGGATGAGTGTAACCCCACCCCCTAGTTTAGTAGATGAAGAATCTGATGTCCAAAGAGATTAAGTGGCTTTCTCAAGGTTACAGAGCAAGCAAGCAATGGAGCCAGTGCTCAGAACCCAGTTTTCTGAAGTCCTGCTCAGTTTAGACCACTTGCAAAGTGCTTTAAGGAAAGAAGAAATTATGCAAAATAAATTAATATGATTAATTATCAGCCTTTAATATTGCAGGACAGAGTCTATTAACTGAGATTCGTCTGGTCTGCTAAGCACACAACAAGATGATTTTAATAATCAAGTTTTATAAATGGTTTATCATGAAAAATGTGGCCCACATCTTTCAGTGAAAGGCAAATAGAAGATCAAATTATTAGTTTAGGTTAGTCTACAGATAAAATTCCAAATTTTATATGAGACCTCTAAAGAGGTCTTAACACATAGGTTAGTTCTTGTGCCACTAAAAACGTAGTCCTTTTCGACATTTAGAATCTTTGTCCACTTTGTAGGTAGAAATCTCTTGCCCATAAAAACATGGCCAAAGATTTACATCTCTTCATATTGTAGTTCTATTTTAGATTTGAAATACACAACATTTGCACAAGTTAAAACTGGAGATTAGAATCTTATAATGTAGGATTTGGATGAGATGACTTCTAAAGACACCTATAGTTCTCAAATCCTAAGTATGACAATAAGTAATTGTGTTAGTTCATTTTCATGCTGCTGATAAAGACATACTCGAGACTGGGCAATTTAGAAAAGAAAGAGTTTTAATTGGACTTACAGTTCCATGTGGGGAAGCCTCACAATCATGGTGGAAGGCAAAGAGGAGCAAGTCATTTCTTACATGGATGGCAGCAGGCAAAGAGAGAGCTTGTGCAGGCAAACTCCCATCTTTTAAAATAATCAGATCTTGTGAGATTCATTCACTATCATGAGAACAGCACAGGAAAGACCCACTCCTATAATTCAGTCACCTCCCAGCAGGTTTCTCCCATGACACGTGGGAATTATGGGAGTTACAATTCAAGATGAGGTTTGGGTGGGAACACAGCCAAACCATATCAATAATTCAGTAATTGCTATCTCTTATGCACAATGGGATTAGTGTGATACATTTACTCATTCTGCAAAAGGAGAAAGGATCAGCAAAAGGGAGAAAAAACTTTTCAATATGAATAATTATTTATTAGTGGTCTTAGTATTACAGAATCCAAATACCATAGAACTTTAAAATAGTCTGAAAAAAAAAAGAGATTTAAATTTTTCTCAAGTAATTATTATTGAGAAGATTGCTGAATCTTGGATAATCATTATCTTTATAATTTCTTCATTATGCTAGTGTTGTATATTGTGCAGTTTCCTTATTATAATGCTTTATGGGCTAATGATGCAATATCGGATGTATATCATGGATAAATGAGAAAAGCTTGTAGATTCTCAGTCCTGGAAAAGTCTTGGGAGCTCATGGAGTGTGGTTAAGAAGGCAGGCTCTGGAATTTGATATTAAAGTTTGAATCTTGCTCTGTCATATACTCCTATGGGACCTTGAGCAAACTGCATATCCTCTCTGCCTCAATGTACTCATTAGCTAATTGGGATAATAATAGTACTGATCTCATAGGGTTGTTGAGAGGATTAAATGACTTAATACATGGCAAGCACTAAGGATAGTTCCTGGCACATAGAAAATACAGTGTTAAATATTCTCTGCTATAGCTGGCCAGGTTTCTCATTTAACGGATGAAAAGTGAAACCCATCAGTAGCAAATCACTTTTTATATTTCAGAGAATAGCGCTTTGTTTGTCATAGATATAAATCTGTATGATAAATCTCACTGTATTCTACAGTGTATAATGACAGCTCATCCTGAACTTTGAAAATAATTTTTTTTCAATAAAAGAATGAGTTCAGTTTGATTCATGTGGTCCAGTACAGGGTCACTCCAGGGCTGGCCTTATAAGTCACTGGAATATGCAACTGTCTATGTTGTCTTTAGGAGATCTGGGAATGCCCCATATCAAAAATAATTTCCACCCACTAACTGATGTCTGCAGTTTTCTTTAGTTTAAGGTGTTGTCCCCTGTTGAAACACACATTTTTCTATTAGAAGTAACACTTTAAGTTTTTAAAAATCATTTCTATAATCTTATAAAAGACAATTCAAGAGACAGATTTTGATAAAGGGGAAAGGAGAAGAGAAAATGAGGATTCCAGGCCCTATAAGTGAAGCATGCAATTGAAGTGGTTTGGGAATTTTGATAGCAGATTTCTCCACATTTTTAAATTTGTATAAATTTACAGGGTATAAGTATAGTTTTGTTACATGCATAGATTATGTAGTGGTGAAGTCAGGGCTTTTAGGATATCCATCACCCAAATAACATACATTGTACCCATTCTCCACAATTTTCCTTGTAATCAACTTTCCACCTCAATATTCCTAGAACAACATCTATCCTGGAATTAATGAGTCTGACTCCTTGCAGTGCACTAAGCCATATGCTGGCTATAGAGGAGGCAGAAGACTGAAATGACACAGTTTCTGCCCTCACAGAGTGTACAATCTAGTAGGAGACAAAATAAATGCACATGTAACTACAATAAATTGCTAAGCACAACAGAGGCATGGAAGTGAGCAGAAGTCAGTGGGAGGTAATAGACCATCACGTCTCTCCCTTGCAAGCAATGTGCCTCCAGTGGTATAGGAGAGAGCATGCAAAAAAAGCCTGATGGCCCATATAAGAGTGAAATTCCTTTCAAAGCATCTACTTTTTTTCTTATTTATTTTAATGGAGCATAAAATCAGTATTTTAATTTGCTTTACAACCATGGAAATTTACGATCCAGGGAGATGCCATGCTGATCCTGTGGCTTCTTATTTAAGCAGATATAATGCTTTATAACCCTGAGAATCAGGGTGCCTTAGTCTGGTGTTTAGGTGTATGGAAGTGTGCAACCTAACACCTAGAACCGTTCCTGTGTTAATGTCTTCTTTCATCACCCACCACTGCCTGTATAATTCCATTAGAAGCTATGATTCATGGTCTGGAAGGAAGCAAGGGATAGAATGGTCTATGCTTTCTTTTCCATACACCAATTACAATCTGTTGACATTCCAACACCATTTGAATCAATAACTGGCAGAAAGAGAAAAGGATTGGGGAAAAATTAAGTCCCTGTAGGAGGTTCACAGTGATCATAACCCTACAGGAACCTTAGCATTGTCAAGTGTGCCTGTAAGGGCCTGGCTTTCCCATTTGTAGTCCAATATTTTGTTATATACAAGATTATCCAAGATTCAGGAATCTTCTCAATAAAATTTATTTAAGAAAGATTTATCTAAACCTCTTTATTTTCAGGCTATTTTAAAGTTTCATAGAATTTGGGTTCTGTAACACTAACAACACTAATAAGGCTTTTTTTTTTTTTTTTTTTTTTTTTTTTTTTTTTTTTT